>NC_090290.1:11210977-11510977 GCF_037392515.1 Haliotis asinina | reverse complement strand
CTGGAAGGCTAAAATGTAAATTTCGGTTTTCGGTACAAATGCATAGGGGTAATTAAGAGTGGTGGTCACGAAGGGACAAAGTTAAATTAGCAATTAAGAGCAGTAGTCAGATTAGCAGTACGAGATTAGTTACTCTATCAGCTTGTTCTTACACATACCCCAGATGTTCCCAAGTGTGAAGAAGTGAACAAGTACGTCTTGAATACATGGATCAGTGGACAGTTTCCCTATCAGTGTGGAATCAGTTCATCTCAGAGTTGCCACGAACAAACAACAATTGCGAAGGCTCTAACAGTCGTCTATCAAAAAGGGCTAAGAAGTCTCATCTGAATCTATATGGAATCGTACTGTTGTTTACGGAAGAACGCTTGAATAAGGAAGCATTTCTACTTGCAGTCGTCCCAAGGCTAGGTTCCTCCGATATCTCGAATGCTGTAGCATGGCGATTGTGTCAAAACAAAAATGATTTCATGCGAGTTAGGGACTCGCTTTCAGTGATAGGGTTGTAACGATATGCAAGTGCGTTTTCATTTTGATGAATGTCATGGAACCTTTTACCACGCCTGCCTTTTTAGGTTCGAATGGCCGAGATGCTTTTTCATCTGAAAACACACTTTATAAAAACAAAATTTTGCACCTGGTTTTGAAAGATGGCGCGCAATTTGCGGATCAATGCATGCGTGCATATTTCCAGTCATTATCTAACTGGCTAAAGTATTACAATCAACACTAAAAGAAATGTTATAGAAAGGTATCCAAAATAGTTTCGTCCACTTTTACTGCATGGACTTCCAAGAAATGGAATAATATTTTCTGGTACATTCCGCGCACAGATGTCAGTTTTAATATCAACTGTGCACGTTATCATTATATTACTAGAAGATAAGACAGATTTAGAACTAACATCTGTGCAAACTCATTTCTTGCCAGATCAAGTTTCCTGCTTATTTTGAAAAGAACCGAGAGGTCTTCAATGAATCTGACTCACAATATATCTGACTCACATCACTTGTCCTGCAATGTTTTTGACTGACTTTGAGTGACAAATAGATATATGTGCTTGCCCGTTCACATGTCAGAACAGCAATCCCGCTGAAGTGAATGAGAAGAATGTAACGGAATACGACAGCTTTCAGTAACCCTGGGTGCCATTGAATTGTGGCAGGAATTCCTGTTTAGCAGGAATGTTAGCAAGTACTTTATCTCATAGAACCAATGAGCAATTGAAAATGATCGCCTATAACGTGACGAAAAACTGAAATCTGACGTAATGTAACTAAGAAATCATTTGAAAGACACTGCAATCAGAGGATTTAGTGAAACATTAAAACGTACTTTAGCATCAAGTGATAGGCGACTTAGAATTGGAATTGACAGTGCTAGCTACCGAATTATTGTATGTTCGAGCTGTGTACCAATTCAGTGGAAACTCCGACAATCTAAACAAGGTAGATGGTGTCTTAAGTTGTGTAATTGTGTTTCAACTGTAGAGTCATCAGTATTTGTGAAAAAGGAGCGAGTGAATGAGGAATATACCAGCAATCTGGCGGCGGTCTGTAAATAATCGAATCTTGAGCAGACAATCCAGTGATCAACAGCATGAACATCGAGTAGGAGGGTAAGCGCAGTAGTGAAAACAGTGAAACACATTCACGTGCGGTACGGGTTGAGTGTTAACTAAGACCAGCCTAACTTGTCGGTGTTTCATTTAATGTACATAATGTGTAATAGCGATTGAGACTATGACAGTTCGCTAAAAATCCTGCTGGTAAGGTAAAATTATGAGTAATTGCAATATTAATATCACTATATTTGTTGTACCTCTTGGTTTTAAGTGAAATTCATCGGTACGTTTTCAGTGCAAATAGACTACAGTTTTCATACGGATTGATGTAAACACTGAAGGTTCTTCTTGAGAATCAGCAAGTGCAGGCAATGTCAGTTTGATGGCAAAGGACGCCGCTGAATCAGTGATCAAAGAATCCTTTAGGTAACAAAACGATAGAAACAAAACAAGGGAGTACAACAACTGGTATAATAGTAACATCAGATCAGATATACCACAGCACCGGTCAATACTTCAAAGACGTTAACACGAAAGATACGAATGTGTTCCAGAGATAGAAATATGTCGGTCATGTCTCCTTGATGACAGAGGTCATGGCAAATGTGAAAGCGACCGTTTAATCTAAGTAAAACATTAAAACCCATCTTATGCAAATGTTAAGAAAGATGTATTCATGACAGGATTAACGCTGTCTTTCTGAAAATCTTCATCAAACCCGGTCGTACACGGAGACTGTAGCATCTTGCGGTATTATCATATGAAAGATCTGTTGACACTGTTGGCTCGCATACATATAGTCTTGTTCTGTACAGTCCACAAAATGTCAGTGTGGCACATTTGCCAACGTGTTTGTTTACTGTTATGTCAAATACGCCTACAAGAAATATACCTTTTCAATAGAATTGGTGATTTACTGGATATTATCCCATTCGTAAAACAATGAAGAGAATCTATGTTATCTCCGTTGTTTGGAGGTATTCCCTCACAGCGCGAAACAAGTTTAGAAATGGCCGTTTCTCATGACATTTCGTTCACTGGGATAGTTCACATTACGGTTACAAGATATATATTGCCATTTACTGTATATTGCTCTTGATGTAATATCATTACATATTCAACTACTATAATATATTTTAGTATTTTTTATTATCCCGCAATCATATACAATCACACTGACATGATACTTGCAACTTATACACAAATAATATAATATTACATACATTAATAGTACCATGGCAAGCCCTAATTTAATTCATCATAGCACTGTTAAACTTCTGCAACCATTGTACATGGAAATCATTTATACCTCCTCGAGCTGTACTTGCCCACATCATGGGGTCGCTAAGAGAGAGAAAGAGAGAGGGAGGGAGAGATTATCACTATATATACTATATACTGGACATATACTATAATCTTCGTATCTGGCAGCACGGTGTGACAGGATACGCAATTTAACACAGGATGCCAACACTTTGTAACTGAGTCATACACGGATTCTAGCAGAAGATTTTCATAATGGAGGAACACAAGAACACAATCTCGTTTTTGAAAAGTGTGTTTCAGGGATATATGTTTCACAGTCCAGTTTTGCTGCACGCGTGTTTCCTGATCTTTTCCCACGTGACGAGCCTATTGATCAGATAACGCATGGAATATATGAAAATAACGTTCATTGGTTGAAGCGGTCACGTGAAGTACAGAGAGAAAGGAAAATAAGTATATATACAAATACATTATGTTAAGTCGACCTCTTTCTCGAAGACGGTAAGTGGAACTGAAAGGTGTTCGTATAAGTACTACAGTAATGCCTGACGCCGTTTTCGTAATACAAAAGTGACTACTAACAACTGACCACTGATCACTTGATTGTGTGGTTTGTGCACAGCCCCTTTCGCCAGGCAGTACAAACTTAGAATTTTAGGCTCAATGTGTAAATGACGGATGACATCGGTTGGGCATGGCATGATTACTCTTTTCGCGACAACCTGCGACTGATACAGTCACTTGCAAGACAAATGTGTGAGTAACAGGTCAGCTATTTTGTCTTAGCCTCCCCAGATGTCATACCAAGTTCCTCCTCTGTTCCAGGTAGGAAACGCAAGTTTCAAAACAAAACAAAACAAAACAAAAATTGAAAAAAAATTAAATGGCATAATAGTAAGCGTTCATGTATATGTCTTCAGTTTCCAAACTTGACAGAAACCAACAGTTTCGTTTCTTTTGCTGTTTAGTATGTGTTCCGTCAGATATAGTATGTTGTTCCCATTTAGTAACGTGTAAGTGGTGATTAATTTGGTGATGTGTGTTCAGAGGTCGTTTGATTGAATCAGGGTCAGCTGCTTCAAGGTTGACTTTGTTTGACGTTTGACTTGATTTGATGATACATTTCCATGTTGTTTTTTTTGTTTTTGTGATTATTTTGATATTAAGGACTGGACTATTTGAACGTTGTTACTGAATCTCACAGAAGGTCACACGTGTTTTCTGCAGACCTTCGATTCCGACTTTTCCGGAATGCTTTGACGAATCAAATAGTGATGACACCATGTATTACACACGCCACAAACACATGAAAGGGCAAGGCAAATATTTACCATGTGTTACCCAAAAGACGATCATCCTGTCCCACCAGTTACATACGCAACAAACACATGCAAGGACAAGGCAAATATTTACCACTTATTAGCGAAAAGGCGATTATTTTTGTCCTTCCTGTTACGCACGCCATAAACAGATGCAACGACCACTTCCTGGGAGGTGTAGAACATAACACATACACTGATGCACTGATCATTTGTAGCACATTGTGTTAAAGAATGTTTAAGAACGTAATGATGACATTTCAATGGAGGGATGTATTTTTCTATGCTGTTTTCTGTGTCGTGAAACATTCATTTGAATATATATTTCAAACAACAATATTTCACAACGTTTAAGAAATAGTCTTACAAAATAGCCGGACCATTCATTAATGACGCCGACTCATCTAAAGAAATCTAATACACAAGTCACAGAACGTCATCAAACTTCGTTATTTACCGTGCAGTGACTGTCGCGGGTTTGTCTCGGAGAAAAAGATACTTATGGTGGTGATACACTCTGTGTATCTGTGTATACCTAGACTGTCCTTTACACAGACAAACTGTGCTTCTTGTAGTACAAGACACGGACCATTATTGTATGAGTGTTGTGTTTGTCCTTCAGGTAGAACATAACCCTATCTCAAAATGAAGGTCGCCATTTTCCTCCTCTGTATCCTGCCTCTGGCCTTCTGCGAGAAGAGATTAGTGTTGGGTAACGGTGAGTGTCGTGACACTTTTACTAGTCAGCATATACACATATACTAGCCACCATACACAAATATACCAGCCAGCATATGCACATATATCAGTCAGCATATGCACATATAGTAGATGGCATATACACATATAGCATTCAGCATATGCACATATATCAGTCAGCATATGCACATATAGTAGATGGCATATACACATATAGCATTCAGCATATGCGTAAAATCTAATCAGCGTATGCATATATACTGGTCAACATGCACGCATATACCAGTCAGTATATATACTAGTCAGTGTATACACATATAGCTCATGTAGTCAGCATATACACATAAACGAGTGAACATATACACATATATTAGATGACATATACATATATATTAGTTACTAGTATACACGTATACTAGTCGACATATACACATAAACTAATCAGGATATATGCATATACCACTCAGCATATGCATGACTGTGTATTAGTCAGTGTATACACATTTACCAGTCAGGATATATACATAAACTAATCAGCATATACACATATACCAGTCAGCATATACATATATACTGGTCAGCGTATAGACATATACCAGGTAGCATGTACATATATACTAGTCAGTGTATACACAGTATATACTGTTTAGGATATAGACATATACTAGCTAAGAGATACATCTGCATCAGTCGGCATATAGACAAATACTAGTCATCATATACTCATATGTACTAGTCTGCATATACACATAAAGTACTCGGCATAATTCACATAAAAGTCGCTATATACAGTGGAAGGTGTCTTAACCGGCACCCACTACGTCTGAAGAAAATAATCCCGTTTAGACAATGTACCGGATTGTAGAGCTGGTGTTAAATGTTCAAGGCACGAACGGAACTGAAATTTTACGCCAGTGTTGACAGCTTGCCGGATTGGGCAGGTGCCAGTTTTGACAGCTTCCAAATACCAGTCGGCTCATCTTAGCATGTGCCTACAATCGGTCAATAAGCTAAAGCAAATGTGGCGACTGTTTCATTCTCAAACATACTCAGTATTTTACACTCTCCAATGTGCTTCACTATGAAAAATCTGCAGTTTTACATTCATTACAAAACGCGCACATGCAAACATACACGCAAACACCTACGTACATGCACGCACATACATACATTGTACACATTCTAAATAATAAAACTGTTTTTATTTCAGTTCTGGACGTGAAGGAGATAAAAAATCTCGTCAACGTAGTTGTGGATAAGTTTGGAAGTGACGCTACAGAGAAGCAATGTGAACAGGAGTGTCTCGTGCTCTTCACCAACGACATCCTCGACCTCGGCTGCGACTTTGCCTGCAAAGGGTAAGGCAACGTTTTGCAATGTCATTTTAATGACAGGGAATTCATGAGGCAGCAAAACAAGGAGGTGACATTTATGAGTCAAGTACTAAAATGGACGATGTCTCGTCAAGTGTTTTAAGACCCTCATTGTCAATGGCTGATTGGACTTAAGGACGTAGGCATCAGTGGCGCTTCATGTTGTCCCGCACGTTCCTGTGACACTATGATGTCATCTGTTGCCATAGTTACCGCTCTGGACCTCTGATCCGGGTTAAAATTGGTCTTCAGCGTTGTAGAAAGCGAGTGACGGGATACATATATATGTATATATGTATGTATGTATGTATGTATATATATATATATATATATATGTATGTATGTATGTATGTATGTATGTATGTATGTATGTATGTATGTATGTATGTATGTATGTATGTATGTATATGTGTGTGTGTGTGTATATATATATATGTATATATAATGTATGTATGTATTGTATTTTTCAGAATCCAAAGCCTTATTCAGAAGTACCATCACAGCGCAACCACCGCCCCGAAATAGAGTGTCTGTAACCCGTCATGAATAAAATGTAACCCCTCCATCCGTTTTAACCTTTATCTACAAAAGACGAACTTGGTGGAAATGTCTTCATCAAATCAATTTTCATCAACACAGACAGTGATCACTGATTACCTGTTTCCAGGATGTAGATAAAGGTTTGCTTCAACCATGTCAATGTGAATGTTTGTTTGTGTTTACGACTCTGGACCAGGCAAGCCTGTGATCAACAGCGTCAGCATCGATCCAAACCAATGTGATACGATGACATGTGACAACTAAGTTAGTGAGCCTGACCACCCAGTCCCGTTAAGTCGCCCCTTACAACACGCATGGATTGCTGAAGAACAGTTCTTATCCGGATTATCACGGTTCTGAAAACTTGGAAAGTCAACTTCAATATTTTACATCCATTCCACCACATATGATTGTACTGATAGACAAGTAACACTGTTCTCACTCAATATTCTTCATAATGACTCGGACATATTTTCATGAACATCAATACTAACCATCAGACCTTTGGGCTCACTAAAAGCATTCAGGTGTTTTGCATATATGTGGTTACATCGAAGATGAATTTCTTCACTAACTTGGGGGAACTAATTGCAAACCTAATGCTGATGAAATCGCACGAAGATCATGCATCAGATCGATTAAAAGCATGTGCAAATATCGTGCATGTGCGTTTTAGTGTAAAGACTTGTTAAGAATTCACAAATGTGAGTTTCATCATTTATTGAACTTGTGAAATGATCTTTTAACATCACGAATTTGTTTTACAATACACCTGTTCACGTGTAAACAATACCCTTAAACAGTATGGAATATTTTCACAATCTAGTTTAGAACATTTGACGTAAGAAGTAAGTGACTACATTCACAAACGTGAGTCTGAACTTATCAAAGGTAGTATGTACGGGCGTAATCTAGGTGATAGGTCACACGGGGAGGGGATTTTGTTAACCGGAATAACCCTTTTCACTATCAATATGGAAGGGTCATGTTCTTATCTATAAAGCAAATAATCGCCTGCACAAATATTTATCCAATTATTGTTTTGTGCATGTTTAAAAAACAAGCTGCATCAGACATGAGTGAAGTTTGCGTTCCCGCAATATTAGTCCATTCTCCAGAAAAGGCAGGAAATTTATGCACCATAAGTCGCAGCGACCATGTGATACTGAAGAAAAATATAGAGGATAGGTTAATTCTGTGTCACAATGCGTTAAGTCATTCTTCTTATCTACAGCGGTAAGTGGAACTTTCATACAATTGCGTAATCCTGGTGGAAATATATATATAACCTTGGGGACATTTATATGTAACTGTTTAATTAAGAAGTATTTAAGCGTGTTTAATATCCTACCGTGCTTGTTTCGTTAGGCGATGAGTTTCGTTTGCACGATCGTTCACTAACGTTGAATAGCCCACTGACATGAACTGTGACACATGGAGCTTGTATGTAGTTGTACAGGGATACACATTTCGGGCACAGGTAGTGTGAATGTTACAGGTTGCACGGAATAAAAATTGCAGTGGCATTTATAATGGATCATGCACAACACAACGTGGTGATAGGTGTTGTGTTGTTTTTAGGAATAAGATAGACCACACATCACTATGAAAGTCGCCATCCTCCTCCTCTGTCTCCTGCCTCTGATCTGTGGCGAGAAGAAGGACCTGCTTGGAAACAGTGAGTGTGAAGGAAAAACAGATATCTTTGGGCAATTGTCATCTATAGTATTGGAATATTCGCGGGAATACTCTCTCTCTCACACACACACACAACACACACACACACACACACACACACACACACACACACACACACACACACAAACACACACACACACACACGCGCGCGCGCGCAGACTTCCCCCAGACGAAAATCCAGCTGCTCTCCATCACTTCACTCCAGGTCATACCAGTGAAGGTCCGAGTTAGAACAGGTAACCCATGCTTGTCGTAAGAGGCGACTAACGGGATCGGGTGGTCAGACTCGCTGACCTGGTTGACACGTCATTGTGTGACATTTACGTAGACTGATGCTCATGTTGTTGATCACTGGATTGTCCGGTCCAGAACCGATTATGTACAGGACCATCGTTATGCAGCTGGAATATTGCTGAGTGCTGAGTGCACAAACCAACCAACATAGGAGGCATCAGAGCATTTATCCCTTTAATATTATACTGCACCATTTCACTAATCTCAGACGAAATCAGACGAGCAAGGACAACGCGTAACTGCTTCAGAGAAGTAGTATTTGTATTTAAAGCCATCATGTTCTCTTTGAAGTTCTTAACGAGGATCAAGTCAGAAATCTGGTCAACGCAGTAGTCAAGAGGTTTGGCACAAATGCAAACATATGGCAGTGTGAAAGGGAATGTCTCGTCCTCTTCACCAACCACATCCTCGATCTCGGTTGCGACGTCACCTGCAAGGGGTAAGTCACTGCTTGCAAAGGCAGTGAATAAGTGGTTCCAACACAGGTGATATGCTTATGATTTTGTTGGGACTGCCATATAAACGCATTGTACCATCCAAGATCACAATGACCCGTGTGACAAGTACTGGCTGATAACGCATTGTACCATCCAAGATTGCAATGACCCGTGTGACAAGTACTGGCTGATAACGCATTGTACCATCCAAGAAGATCACAATGACCCGTGTGACAAGTACTGGCTGATAACGCATTGTACCATCCAAGAAGATCACAATGACCCGTGTGACAAGTACTGGCTGATAACGCATTGTACCATCCAAGAAGATCACAATGACCCGTGTGACAAGTACTGGCTGATAACGCATTGTACCATCCAAGAAGATCACAATGACCCGTGTGACAAGTACTGGCTGATAACGCATTGTACCATCCAAGAAGATCACAATGACCCGTGTGACAAGTACTGGCTGATAACGCATTGTACCATCCAAGAAGATCACAATGACCCGTGTGACAAGTACTGGCTGATAACGCATTGTACCATCCAAGATTGCAATGACCCGTGTGACAAGTACTGGCTGATAACGCATCGTGACGTCATGTAATCTCTTGAAACAATTACCTATCCTAACACTCAAAGTGAATTCTTGAAGCACATATAAAACATTTAAATACTCCTGACAATGAGTTTGTTGGACATCCAGTTGTTATTGCGAGTATCTACAGCCTTTTACTGGCATTAATATTTTTAAGATGTATGTATCACAGATAGCTTTTGGAAGCACCCTTGTTGGCAAGTCCATAGCTTCCTGGTATGACAATCATACACAGAACAAGAATGTTACCGGGATGTATATATTATATATTTACTTCACACACTGTGTTATATTACAGAATCCACAACCTTATTCAAAAGATGTACCACACCCCACCCCATACCACTACTCACCACCCGGCAGCCCATCGAACCGCTGTCCCAAAATAAAGTCTTTGTAACCTGATGTGAATAAATTTCAGCTTCACCACTGTCCTTTTTCTTTCTTAAAATGTGTGCGGCATATGACAGGCGATATTTCATCAATGAATATTATTTCACTGCAGATCACCTCTGAGACGTTTTCTAAATTTTTTTGTCAAATCACATCTGCATTCTTTTTACCTGCAACTGCAGGTAATTCCATATGACTTGACCCATGAATAACCTGGTTAGAACTGATCTTCAATACCCCATACTTGCCGAAAGAGACGACTTACGGGATCGGGTGGTCAGACTTGGTTGGCACATGTCATTACATCCCTATTCGAATGTCGATGCTCATGGTGATGATCACTGGATTGCCTGGTCCCAACTCGGATTATTTGCAGATCGTCGCCATATAGCTGGAATATTGCTGAGTATTTGCTCACTCACTCAAGTAAAGTAAAGTATTTAGTGAAAGTAAAAGTAAAAGTAAAAGTAAAGTAAAGTAAAGTAAAGTAAAGTAAAGTAAAGTAAAGTAAAGTAAAGTAAAGAAAAGTAAAGTAAAGTAAAGTAAAGTAAAGTAAAGTAAAAACAAACAACTTAGAATGTGATCTGCAGTCTATGCATCCAGCTCGGATCCGGAGTGAGTGAGTGAATGAGTGAGTGAGTGAGTGAGTCTGTAGGTCTGTGAGACATACATTCGGGCATATTGTTACATCCGGGGTATTGAGATTTTCACTGAACTGCACCTGGCTGTGACCAAAACGCCACGAATTTGCCATTGAGTAGACATGCTGACAAATGACTGATAAGATTAGATTAAAAACGTGATATAATGCCATTCTCGGAGATATACGTGTAATTTATCACAAGATCCCATTTGACCATCGTAGCTAATGTAACATGCTACTTTTCATTTGGGGTAACTCAGGAAGTTTCTAGACTGAGATCAACAGATGAGCGGGCAAGATTACCTACCAATGTGTATTTGCAAACTAAAACAAAAGGAAAAAAACAAATTCTGTTTGTTTTTTTCTGGTGATAGAGTAATTTGTTTGGTGCTATATATAATAATAAATTATTGCTTCTGAGACAGATCGTCTATGAATATTGAACGGATTTTCTATATTTTATTTTTTATATTATACTTAATATGAAAAAAGTAACCGAGTGAAACATTAAATTGCGATAAAATATAAGTTATTGTGAAAGTGAAAAATAACCCTAAATAAATCCTAGCAAACTCAGTATGCACAAAATGTGATGGCACTGTCAGTTTTACTGTTTGAACCATTACTGGCTTACCTCCAATCAGTTTCAGGAATTTTCAAAACAGACTGAGGGAGCACAAAATCCGTCCCGACACCACATCTCTTGCAGGCGTATGACAATGCCAAGACCTTAGTGTCAAATCATACAGATTTCAATATTATCTTGTCAACACAAAAACTTGTAAATACCGTCTTGCATTTGACACAAAGGGCAGAGCGTCAAATAATGCATAATGCATTAATGTTATTATATTCTAGTAGTTGTAATAGTTGAAAAAACTCACACAAGATAATCAAGGAATGCACAATGCCGTTTTTAAATTCGTCGAATATAACGTGTCATATTTGGGAGTACACTTTGTGAAGTACATACTCTTCTAGTACCTTTGTTGGGCTGGGTCCCGTATGAGATTCGAACCCACACACAAGGTGATTAATGCCGAGCCCATCTTCCAGTTACACACTATAAGCAACATCAGTGATATATCAATTAACAGCCAGGGTATTCTCTTTCGCTTTATAGAATTTTACTTTCAACTTTACATTATTAGTAAATGTGTTACAACTTGACACAGTTTTATGTTAGACTAGCATGTATCTTCCCTTTGATTATCTCACGCTAAAAACAATTATATGTTTAGCCTGTATTTATTGTACTGTGCATGTACCTGTCAGAAGCCTTCTTTTAATTATCTATGTATCCGAATTAATATGTGTGCTCTGTCATCTACAACAAGTTCCCATTCAGGGTAATAAAGTCTTCTTCTTCTTCTTTCTTCATCACATCCTATTCCAGATCCATTTCTTTATATTTTGCTATTCTGAGCAGTGAGTGAGTGAGTGAGTGAGTTTATTTCTACGCCGCACTCAGCAATATTCAGCTATATGACGGCGGTCTGTAAATAATCAAGCATGAACCAGACAAGCCAGTGATCAAAAACATGAGCATCGATGGGAACTAATGACATGTGTCAACCAAGTCAGCAAACCTGACCACCCGATCCCGTTAGTCGCCTCTTATGTATTCTGAGCAGAATTCCAACTGATACACATACTTAAAAAGAGCAACTACACGCTTTCGTCTTGCCTGCATATGCTCATTTCTCATACACATTTCACATCCGTGTTAACAGCAACGAAGATTTCCATATGTTACCTCAGTAAACTGCAGGCTACGAATGCTTGTATTTTTACAAACCGACATGAGTCTCGGAAGGCAGAAATTTAAACATATGTCACATGACAAACTCGGATATTTGTTATTTCCTTGTTGAAACCTGATCCAAGGATTACTCTTATCAAATACACTACTTCACATGCTCAGCAGATAACACAGAAATGTAAAGATGCACCCGGGGAAACATTAACAACAGATTTGTGGTATGTCGCCATGTCAAAATAATAATATTGTTTTTTCATATTCAAACGATAAAAAACAATGTCATTTTCTTTCATCTGGACAGCGTGGGCAATATAACCGAAACACACGGGGAATGTGTGAAGCCAAGGAATGGCCTTGTGCGTCACCCTCCTTACAGTCGCAACATAGCACCGATTTCGGGCTCTTCCCAATAACGACTGACTGGCAGGAAATTTTCGCGGATACAAGATCTTTCAAAAGCCGTGGTTTCAGAACTCGGAGACATGCCAAAAGACAAACACCGTAATGCCTTTAAGTGGAGAGAAAGAGAGAGACAGAGAGAGAGAGAGAGAGAGAGAGAGAACATATGGAGTTAGTTAAGTGACTTCAAACGGTGAATCAGACTTTGGACGAGAAACATGTTATGGGTTTGTTGATTTTATTAAAAATATGAACATGAACCTACTTTCTGCATGTTTCAGGATCTGCTTGTACTGCACATGTGTTCACCTGTTACTTTCCCACAAGAACGGTCTATTCTAAAGATAACAAATGGAACGATTGGTTGCACCGATCATGTGATGCAGCGAAAAACTCCATATATAGCGTCACACTCTGGGCAGTCATCCTCCTTATCTACAACGCAAGGGTAAGTTATGATACTCACATAATCGTGATAGGGAGCATTGTGAAGCACCATGTTGCTTACCACGTATGGGGAACTCGTAGACTGCATTGAAATTTAACTGTTTCGTTTAGTCAGTGTATCTAACTGCTTGTCATATATTTGTGATGCGATAAGTTTCACGAACATCTGGAGTCAGTTGAATCATCCGTATTATTCTTGCGTTGTCTTTCTGTTTCTGTTGAAGCTATAGCACGTACTTTGGGGACATGATGCAGTTGAGTGTTAGTTCAAACTGATAGCTTGAAAGGTCATCATTTTGTTCTCAGTGAAGAGGGAAAATGGTCGTAACACAGTTGCATTAGGGATCGGGTGTAGTTTTGTTTGATAAGTTTGACGAGGGGATGTGTTCGTATGTATGTAAGCTGTCTCATGCTATAAATATACGATCTATCTTGTATGTACAGAAACAAGACTGCGGTTTGCTTGTCGCATGCTGCAGATATGGTGTAGTGAATCATAAGGGTTGGGGGAAAGGCATGTATTGTGAACGTACTTATAATGGCATGTTTTGTTTCATAGTCTGAAGTAAGAAAGTCCAACATGAAGGTCGCCATCTTCCTCCTCTGTCTCCTGCCTCTGGCTTTCTGTGACAAGAGAGTCCTGCTAGGCGACAGTGAGTGTTAACAATGTAATCGGTAGTGTCCAGAAGTGTCCAGTATTATTCAGGAGTATGCTACAGTTTTCACCATCATTCACCAGTATCATCAGTATTCAATAGTATTTAGTGGTATTCAGTGGTATTCACCAGTATTTAGTAATATTCAACAGTATTCAGTAGGATTCAAAAGTATTCACACGGGTTCAGCAATATTCGGTAAGCACATTGCTGTATTTGTAGTTCTCGACAGTGATGAAATCAAAAAGCTCGTGAACGCGGTGGTGGAGAACTTTGGTAGTGACGCTACAGAGCAGCAGTGTGAACAGGAGTGTCTGGCCCTCTTCACCAACGACATCCTCGACCTCGGCTGTGACTTCGCCTGCAAGGGGTAAGTCAGTGATTGGCAAGATTCAGGAACAGCATGATAAATGTGTGGACCTCACCTCTGAAATGTCTCGCTTGTATCCCAAATACACTGTCGTCATGCTCCCCATTGTTCTCGGTGCCCTTGCTTTCGTAGTGCCCATGTTCTCTACCAGGAGCATAGTCCTTCTGAAAATCGGGGTAATGCAGAAGGCTGCAGTGTTGGGGAGCCTCCATGTTCTCCGGAAAGTTCTTGGTGGGTTCGACAAAGCAATGTTTCCTGGGAGAAGTACCATTCGCTGTCTGGGCTTCGTGTAGACGGGGCTCGGGCCCTGACCTGATGATGAGTCTTACTGGCCTGACTGTGCCAGGATCATCCAAACCTTCTCTGCTGCATATCTATCTTAATCTGTAAAACATAATAATTCCTTCTTGTCTTGTAGTATTAAATAACGTTTGATACTGATGCAGTCTTTTCACTATAATCGTACACCTCTTATAACTCACTAAAAGTCTTGTTGACTTCTTCTTGCACCAATTAATAGCATTCTATTATTACTACAGTGCCCCGAACTTAGCCATTGTGTTGGTGTACATTTTCTTCACAAACTGTTTTTTGTTCCAGAATCCAGAACCTTATTAAACTTATTCCCCACAACAGTCCAACTACCGCTGCCACCAGTTAAAGTATTTATATCCGGTCATGAATAAAATGTAACTTTGCTTCCATGAAGTCTTTGTTATGGAAAATACGAGCAGTCTATACACACATCAAAGACGTGTACAGAAGAACTGACAACTGGCAAGGCAATATCCTAGTGACTTCTTCATATCTCAGTACAACGAACTGCTGATTTCCCCTACCCACTGGATACTCAGGATTGGGTGAAGTCAAACGGGATTTTTACGTTGCAATCAAGATAGCTAATATCACGAGCTTTTGACGGTGAGGTCAAGAGGTACTGCCTGTCGTGATAAGTCTCAATGCAAACGACCCAACATGTGTCCAAAGTTTACCGATGTTCCATGTCCTTAGGCTGTGTAATGCATTCAGCCACCATTTGGTGTATCCCGTCTTATCATAACCCTTCTTCCGTCTCCTCACAATATATATCCCCAAATTTAACTCCACCTCCTCCGAGCAGGACTTCTCCTTCGCAGTACTATGTGGAACACACGTTCGTATTTTGACGGATGTTATGTCTAAACACATACAAAGTAAGTGATCCTTCACCACATGGTGTCAAATTCCTCTCCATGAAACCTGACTAACAGAGGATCGTCTCCATCTCAACTGTGAAGCTAGTAGTGGCATTGTCAGGACCGGCGCCCAACCAACGACTAGCTCGACCATCCGCATGTATGTAATGACAGAGCCGATTGATGATTCACCACTCTGTCTGTCACCATCAACTTGTACCACTTCGTATATTATGCGCAAAACAACAATAAAGGTGTCTGATGTCGCTACCAGAGAGAGAAACTGAGTGAGTGAGTGAGTGAGTGAGTGAGTTTAGTTTTACGTCGCACTTAGCAATATTCCAGCTATATGGCGACGGTCTGTAAATAATCGAGTCTGGACCAGACAATCCAGTGATCAACAACATGAGCATCGATCTGCGCAATGGGGAACCGATGACATGTGTCAACCAAGTCAGCTAGTCTGACCACCCGATCCCGTTAGTCGCCTCTTACGACAAGCATAGTCACCTTTTATGGCAAAGAGAGAGGAAGATAGGAACGATGAGAGAGACAGAGAGACAAGGAGGAAGAAGAGAGGGATAAAGAGAGGAGGGAGGGAAGGCGATTTCACTTCTTTAGGACAGAGATTAATATGTTTAAGATTATTTTAGATACCATTGAAAAAGATGAAAGCTGATGAAAAGGAAAACAATGTCGAACATTGACGATCAGTTATTCTTGGAAACTCTTCTGTTAATCGTTGGGGGTCATGCCATTAAATATTCTTCCGAGAAAAAAGATTAAGGGAAATCACGAGAAAAAGAAGAAAACGAACACAAACTAAACTGCTGAAAATCAGTGTCAAACATGAGATTTCCAGTGCCGTTAGCAAGATCAAACAAAGAATAAGTAACAATAAACGAAATTGAAGCAAAGGGAATAACAATGTGGTCAAAAGCAGACTTGATAGAAAAGCGAAAAACAACCAGGTATTTCCTCTCCCTTGAGACCAGACAACTGCTGGATTAGAATATGGTCTCGAGAAGAAATTCTCAGAAACCAGGACTACGTCTTAAGCGAAGTCCATATATATTAAACAACCTTTACAGTAAACAGACATGTCAAAATCTAAAGTTGAAAAAAAATGTTTGAAAAGCCCCAACCCAAAACTTTACAATAACCAACAACTTAGTAGCTTTATACAAAATGTTTTGACCTTCTTTCACTTTGTTGCCTCCATCAAGCACTGGATAGAAACGTTTTTGATATATCAGATCAAACATTTTTATCTGTAAATAATCTAGTCTGGACCAGACAATCCAGTGATCAACAACATGAGCATCGATCTGCGCAATTTGGAACCGATGACAACCAAGTCAGCGAGCCTGACCACCCGATCCCGTTAGTCGCCTCTTAAGACAAGCTGAGTCGCCTTTTATGGCAAGCATGGGTTGCTGAAGGCCTATTCTACCCGGGGACCTTCACGGGTCGGATTTGGAACAGATTTCTGTAGAATGACCAGATTCTGCAGACAAGGTGACCCATTATCCTCATAGCTATTCGTATTATGCGCAGAAATATTAGCGATAATGCATCGTAACATTGAAAAAAAATCAAACGAATTAAAATCGGAAACAAAGTATACCTCATATCACAGTTGTCCGTCGATACAACACTATCTAAATGGAAGTGGAGCCCGTGTACAAAGTGCGCTAAACATATGTAAGCAGCGCTCTCAGACCTTCAAATAAACAGGAGTAAACGTAACCATTTTCGACAGGCTCGCAATGCTCATCAGGTGTAATGGTATGTAAACAGTGGAACTTCGACTGGGAAAAGAAAACGTTTCATCTTCATGGAAAACCTTGACGGAAATGGTCGAAAAAATAATAGGACAAACTAAAAGGCAATAAGTCAGTTATGATGCAGGGTTAAATCGTGACCTTACTCGAATAGAAAGAAAAACATTATATGTTAAAAAGATAAACCTTACCAAAACTCAATTATCCATTCACGTCGCTTCCAGATCATAGCAATAAACCAGTAAAAATCGAACCAGTCAGATGTATATGAAGAAACAATCAACAAAAATAATTATTACAAAACCATATGATAAAGGATGACTGCGAGCTCCATATATAAGGCAGATAATATCTTCTAAAAAGTTATCATGGGTTAGACGACTATTCAACGCGAAACCTATTTCAAAAACTCTTGAATTATTTCATATCAATACTCGATCATGTCTCGACCACCTCATAAATAACGATGAAAACCTGACATGTAAACTGAGGAATCGAAGAACAAATCCCTTCAGGAGGGATTGTCCTGGAATGGTGGGAGTTATACCTAAACTCCAAAGGTGAAAATGCCGAAAAAATTATATCCTTTCCCAAACCGTAGGGCACATTAGAATAGAAGGAAACACCTTCTTCTATAAACACTACTCTGATAAATGTATCCGAGATATTAATGACCTGGTTGATAATGACAAAAACTACATCACTCTGTTTTCCCTTCAGAAAAAAATATCAGATAAAAATATTCATTGAATATCATGGCATAATCAAATCAGTTGTTAAAAGCAAACGCATTAAACTCTTCCATGTTTCATTAAAGATGTATCGGAAACGCGAAACGTTGTAGAATATTCGGTGGCACATCGAACATTCACTGTTTCGAAACACGATCGGAAATAGGAGAACAATCTCAGGTGTACCCTGACAGAACAAAATTGGAAAACGATACATCACATACCATTCCGTAATCATGCAAACAGCACATACAATATCATTTACAGAATACTACCAAAGATTGACCTACTTACATCAAATGAAATATATGGACAATAATAAATGTGACTTGTGCAAAAGCGACATTTAATCAGTAACACACCACCGGTGTGGATGAACAAAAGTTATCCATATCTGGAGAGTATCTAAGACTGGATCGAGGAGAAAACAGGAATAAAACTAGAATTTTACTAAAAAAACGTTGAGGAAAATCCTTGGGGATACATCACTGTAGACCATTTTTATCCTCATAATATTCTTGCATCTGTGCATAATCAAGGTTTTCAGGTTCAAATAAAACACTACTGACTGAAAATTGTAAACCTTAAATTTTCATGTCATACTCCAGTCACATAACAAGGGGGATAACTGAATGAGTGTAACAATGGCAAAGTGGTCTCTTGCTTGGTCTTTCTGAGTCAGTGTTCCTGTGTAGATTGTTCTCGCTGAGATTTACAGTAGTTAGTTGAGGTGTTCTTTGTACTATACCATAAGCATAGTTGGTGAAAATTTAGTAATTATATTTTGCAATTGCCTTTAGTTGCTTGTGAACTTCACTTGCGCGTTTTGGTTGGCTGAGCTTTGTGCGTGCGTTTGGCACGTTTTGTTCGTGCAGAACCTACTTTGCGGATTACGCTAATCGACAATAGTGATAGCGTTTGCTTCGCAGATAGGGCTATGAATGCAGATTCTGATGGGGACTTTACAGCAATCTCGTCGGCTCCTGATGATTTTGAGGACACTTCCATTCATGCCGAATTCGCTGAGAAATATAATGCTATGTTGGCTAAACGCCCGAAACGAAAACATGATGGTGATGTTCAGCCAAAATTGAATTTTAATGAATAGAATCAGAATCCAATTCTTATTTTGTCCTCGGTCGACCCTAGTGTCAGTTTGAAATCCATCAGTCCCGTTGCACTAGCTAAGGACATTCAAAAACATGTTGGTGATATCCATAGCCTGAAGAGGTTGGATAAAGATGACATTGTGTTAAACGGCAGATCGGCTGAGCGATCCAAAATGATTCTCTCTCTCTCTCTGACGCGAATTTGTGGGAAACAAAACAAAATTTATGTCCCCAAAAGTCTGAGAGAAACAAAAAGCGTTATTTACAATATCGATCTGGACACTTCTGAAGATGAAATAGCTGAGCAGTTGAAATCGTTCAAAGTTACTGATGATAAACGTTTGACCTGAGGCAAGAAAAAAGAGCAGACATTATCAGTTCTGTTAACCTTTGCAAGTACTACACTTCCTGAGCATGTATACATGTACTATCAGTCTTTCAAGGTAAGAACATATGGACAACCAGCCCTCAGATGTTATAAATGCCAGCGTTTCGGCCATACATCAACCAATTGTAAAAGTACAATCCAGGTTTGTGCTTGCTGCAGTGGGGATCATGCCTATGATGCCTGTCCCTCTAAAGATACCTTGAAATGTTCAAATTGTGGAGGAAAACACAGCGCAGCCTACAGAGGTTGTAGTAAATACAAGGAACCGGTTGAAATCCAACGTTTTAAAGTTGAGAACAAAGTTTCTTATAAAGAAGCCGTACAAATGGTCAAAGAGTACAATCTACTATGCCTGTGTCATTTGCAAATGTTGTCAAACGTCGTCCTTAACAGTCAGCTATTTCATCTTCCCAGCATGTTGCAATAAGTCGACCTTCAGTGAAGGTCACTCAGGGTTCGAACAGAGCAAATAAATGCTCCTGTCAGAGTCCTATCAATGGTGATAGATCGTTGGCTCATTCACAGTCTACACGTCCATCTGGGGAACGCAGCACATCCCGAGTTGAATATTCAACTGAAAATCTTGTTGCATTCCTGTTAGAGGTTATCACAGTCAGCTTTGGTGCTACAAACCGTGATGACCAAATATATCGTATTATGCACGCTACAAAGTCTCATCTTCACATTGATATACCTCAAGATATTTTCCGTTCCTTTTCCACTGATAAAACATGATGGATAGTGCCATCTTACTACTAACTATTCTGCAGTGGAATGCACAGAGTTTAGTAGCATACGGTCCTAATCATAAGGCGTTTCTTGGAAAACTAGAATTCAAACCGGATGTAATATGCATTCAAGAAACCTTTCTCTGGCCTGAGTGTCAGTTCAAAATTAATGGTTATGTTTGCATGCGTAGTGACCGCATTGAATATGATCCTAAGGCTAGAAATACCAAACGTGGCGGTTGTGCTATTTTTGTTTAATCGGATTTAACATAATAGCCATACCTTGCCGAAACTTAATTTTAAGGCAAATGGTGTGGAAATTGTCTCAAACGAGAAACAATTCCTAACCATTGTTTATATGTACAGCAATGGTACGCCATCTTTAAATGATTGTAAAATGCTGACAAATCTGTAGCTACACCAGTTTTGATATGTGATGATTTTAATTGTCACAGTGTACTGTGGGGAGCAGGCATACAATTCAGGCTGGTCAAGTTGTAGAAACTCTGGCGAAATGACCCGTATAAATATTGGTAACTTTACTTTCTCAGCATGGGATCTTACCTTTGTTTCGCCTATATTATCAAACAAATGTCAATGGGGCATTTATCAAAATGACAGTCTGGGGAGTGATCACTTTCCAGTTTTCACCGAAATATCATTTAAACCTCTTCGAACACATGTACTAGGAATTTCTAGATGGAGATTTAAATCTGTAAATTGGCATAAATTTGTTGAACTTTGTTCAAATGAAATAACGTGTGATCTGCTTTAGATGACATTGAAAGTTTATATTACAATCTAACTTTCTCACTGACTAAACTCTCAGAAAGAGCTATTGGTAAAACTTCTGGAAAACCAAATACTCGAAATACTCAATATTGGTGGAATAAGGATTATGACAAAGCTAATAAAGCTCGACAAAAGGCCTATAACCGACTTTGCAGGAAATCCTTACCGGTTGACTTAGAAGACTTTCGCCAAAAACGGACTGACGTCTTTAAAGCGCAGCAGTTGGTGTTCCTATATATTTACAATAAACAGGCATACCTCCTTATCTTCTATTTGGGCCAAAGTAAAAAGGATTAGTGGAAACCACAATAGATCCCCTATTCCTGTTTTGGATCAAAATGCTATTTCCCGTGAAGAGAAAGCTAATGTAATTTGGCTAAACTTGATCGTGTTCAAGCTAAAGCTCTTCGGATATGCACTGGTGCCTTTCCTACTACACCAGTTTCTTGGAGGTGGAATGTTCAGGACCTCCTTTGCAATATCATCGTCTTAAAGTGGCTCTTATCTATACTACTTATCTTTAGGAGCTTCATCTAGGTATCAACCAGCAACTGATATTTTGTGCGATTGTGTGGAATATGTCATGTGTGATTGGAATCATGGAAAACCACCATTTGGATAACTTGTTCAGTACGAGTTGAACAATCTTCAACTGAATGCTGCGCAATCTCTACCTAAACCAGTTCCATGGACTTTAACACAACCCTCTATTTCTCATGATTTATCGGAACTTGTAAACAAACAAATGTCACCAAGTGTTATTAAAATCCTAAGCCAAGACTACTTTCACACCAAATATAGTAATTGTACTCATATTTACACTGGTCATGTTGGTGCGGACATCTACTTTATCTTCCAACGGTGTTGGAATCGGACTTTGGACGAGAAACATATAGTGGGTTTGTTGAGTTTATTAAAAACATGAATCTTCTTTCTGCATGTTTCATGATCTGCTTGTACTGCACATGTGTTTATCTGTTACTTTCCCACAAGAACGGTCTATTCTAAAGATAACAAATGGAACCATTATATTGGTTGCACCGATCATGTGATGCAGCGAAAAACTCCATATATAGCGTCACACTCTGGGCAGTCATCCTCCTTATCTACAACGCAAGGGTAAGTTATGATAGTCACATAATCGTGTTGGGGAGCATTGTGAAGCGCCATGTTGCTTACCACGTATGGGGAACTCGTAGACTGCATTGAAATTTAACTGTTTCGTTTAGTCAGTGTATCTAACTGCTTGTCATATATTTGTGATGCGATAAGTTTCACGAACATCTGGAGTCAGTTGAATCATCCGTATTATTCTTGCGTTGTCTTTCTGTTTCTGTTGAAGCTATGGCACGTACTTTGGGGACATGATGCAGTTGAGTGTTAGTTCAAACTGATAGCTTGAGAGGCCATCATTTTGTTCTCAGTGAAGAGGGAAAATAATGGTCGTGACACAGTTGCATTAGGGATCGGGTGTAGTTTTGTTTGATAAGTTTGACGAGAGGATGTGTTCGTATGTATGTAAGCTGTCTCATCCTATAAATATATGATCTCTCCTGTATGTACAGATACAAGACTGTGGTTTGCTTGTCGCATGCTGCAGATATGATGTAGTAAATCATAAGGGGTGGGGGAAAGGCACGTATTGTGAACGTACTTATAAGGGGTCATGGTGGGCGAGCTGGCTAAGGCGCCAGGCTAGTGAGTCCAGCGAGGTTTCGATTTCGGGATCGAGCCCACCTGTGGCCGGGTGTAAAAAACTTATAGTCAACTTTGTGTGAAGATTCTTTCAGTGTTGTCACAACTCCTAGTGTACCGTACACAACATTGTGCACTTAAAAGAACCCACGAATCCGTTGGTATATGACAGATGGTGGTCACATGAACACGTGCATACACCTAGTTGCGGGTACAGCAAAGTGCAGTAAACTTGGACCAAGTGCTGTGACTATGTGTCCCTGTCCACCCAGCTGTCAATTATGTACCTCGTTAGGATGAGAGAGCTACAATAAATTCGGTGCGGCTAGTGGCAGCAAGAGTTGTATACTCCCCAGGGAGTTGAGGTTGAAATACGATGTGCTGTTGAGATTGACATCCAGTGATCGAGGGCAAAATACCAGCGCCTTGAGCATGCACTGGTGCGTGGTTATGTGCGCTATTTAAATATCCTATCTATGTAATGGCATGTTTTAGTTTCATAGTCTGAAGTAGAAAAGTACAACATGAAGGTCGCCCTCTTCCTCTTCTGCCTCCTGCCTCTGGCCTTCTGCGAGAAGAGATTCCTGCTAGACAGCAGTGAGTGTTAACAATGTAATCGGTAGTGTCCAGAAGTATTCAGTATTATTCAATAGTATGCTACAGTTTTCACCATCATTCACCAGTGTCCATCAGTATTCAAAAGTATTTAGTGGTATTCAGTAGTATTCACCAGTATGTAGTTATTTTCAACAGTATTCAGTAGGATTCAAAAGTATTCACAAGGGTTCAGCAGTATTCGGTAAGCACATTGCTGTATTTGTAGTTCTTGACAGTGCCGAAATCAAAAAGCTCGTGAACGCGGTAGTGGAGAACTTTGGCAGTGACGCTACAGAGCAGCAGTGTGAACAGGAGTGTCTGGCCCTCTTCACCAACGACATCCTCGACCTCGGCTGTGACTTCGCTTGCAAGGGGTAAGTCAGTGATTGGCAAGATTCAGGAAAAGCATGATAAATATGCGGACCTCACCTTTGAAATGTCTCGCTTGCACCAGTACACTGTCGTCAGTCTCCCGATTGTTCTCGGTGCCCTTGCTTTCGTAGTGCCCATGTTCTCCACCAGGAGCACAGTCATTCTGACAACCTGGGTAATGCAGAAGGCTGCAGTGTTGGGGAGCCTCTATATTCTCCGGAAAGTTCTTGGTGGGTTTGACTAGGCAACGTTTCCTGGGAAAAGTTCCATTCGCTGTCTGGGCTTCGTGTAGAGGAGGCAAGGGCCCTGAGCTGAGGATGAGCCTTACCGGCCTGACTGTGCCAGGATCATCCAAACCTACTCTGCTTCATATCTATCTTAATCTGTAAAACATAATAATTCCTTCTTGTCTTGTAGTAATAAAAAGCTTTTGATACTGATGCAGTCTTTTCACTATAATCGTACACTTCATATAACTCACTAAAAGTCTTGTTGATTTCTTCTTGCACCAATTAATAGCATTCTATTATTACTACAGTGCCCCGAACTTAGCCATTGTGTTGGTGTACATTTTCTTCACAAACTGTTTTTTGTTCCAGAATCCAGAACCTTATTAAACTTATTCCCCACAACAGTCCAACTACCGCTGCCACCAGTTAAAGTAGTTGTATCCGGTCATGAATAAAATGTAACTTTGCTTCCATGAAGTCTTTGTTATGGAAAATACAAGCAGTCTTTACACACATCAAATGCATATACAGAAGAACTGACAACTGGCAAGGCAATATCCTAATGACTTCTTCATACCTCAGTACAACGAACTGCTGATTTCCCAAACCCATTGGATACTCAGGGTTGGGTGAAGTCAAATGGGATATGACGTTGCAATCAAGATAGCTAATATCACGAGCTTTTGACGGTGAGGTCAAGAGGTACTGCCTGTCGTGATAAGTCTTAACACAAACGACCCAACATGTGTCCAAAGTTCACCGATGTCCTTTAGGCTGTGTAATGCTTTCAGCAACCGTTTGGTGTATACCCTCTTATCATAACCCTTCTTCCGTCTCCTCACAATATATATCCCCAAATTTAACTCCACCTCCTCCGAGCAGGACTTCTCATTCGCAGTACTATGTGTATCACACCTTCGTATTTTGACGGATGTTATGTCTATACACATACAAAGTAAGTGATCCTTCACCACATGGCGTCACATTCCTCTCCATGAAACCTGACTGACAGAGGATCGTCTCCATCCCATCTGTGAAGCTAGTAGTGGCATTGTCAGGACCGGCGCCCAACCAACGACTAGCTCGACCATCCGCATGTATGTAATGACAGAGCCGATTGATGATTCACCACTCTGTCTGTCACCATCAACTTGTACCACTTCGTATATTATGCGAAAAACAACAATAAAGGTGTCTGATGTCGCTACCAGAGAGAGAAAGATAGGAACGATGAGAGAGAGAGACAAGGAGGAAGAAGAGAGGGATAGATAGAGGAGGGAGGGAAGGCGATTTCACTTCTTCAGGACAAAGATTAATATGTTTAAAAGGCCAAAAGATTATTTTAGATACCATTTGAAAATGATGAAAGCTGATGAAAAGGAAAACAATGTTGAACATAGACGATCAGTTATTCTTGGAAACTCTTCTGTTAATCGTTGGGGGTCATGCCATTAAATATCCATCCCAGAAAAAAGATTAAGGAAATCACGAGAAAAAGAAGAAAACGAATACAAACTAAACTGTTGAAAATCAGTGTCAAACATGAGATTTCCAGAGCCGTTCGCAAGACCAAACAAAGAAAAAGTAACAATAAACGAAATTGAAGCAAAAGGAATAATAATGTGATCAAAAGCAAACTTGATAGAAAAGGCGAAAAACAACCAGGTTCTTCATCTCCCTTGAGACCAGACAATTGCTGAAGTAGAATATGGTCTCGAGAAGAAATTCTCAGAAACAAGGAATACGCCTTAAGCGAAGTCCATATTTATGAAACAACCTTTACAGTAAACAGACATGTCAAAATCTAAAGTTGCAAAGAATGTTTGAAAACCCCCAACCCAAAACGTAACAATAAACTTAGTAGCTTTATACAAAATGTTTTGACTTTCTTTCACTCTGGTGCCTCCATCAAGCACTGGATAGAAACAGTTTTTGTTATATCAGATCAAGCATTTTTATATTAATGGATTCGGAAGAGATTTCTGTAGAATGACCAGATTCTGCAGACAAGGTGACCCATTATCCCCATAGCTTTTCGTATTATGCGTAAAAATATTAGCGATACTGCTCCGTAACATTAAAAAAAAATCAAAAGAATTCAAATCCGAAACAAAAAATATACCTCATATCACAGTTCTCCGTCGATACAACACTATCGAAATAGAAGTGGAGCCCGTGTACAGAGTGCGCTAAACATATGTAAGCAACGTTCTCAGACCTTCAAATAAACAGGAGTAAACGTAACCATTTTCGACAGGCTCACAGCGCTCATCAGGTGTAATGTTTTCTAAACAGTGGAACTTCGACTGGGAAAAGAAAACGTTTCACCTTTATAGAAAACTTTGACGGAAATGGTCGAAAAAATAATAACTAAAAGGCAATAAGTCAGTTATGATGTTTCACCGTGATCTTACACCGATAGGAAGATAAACACTATTAAAAAGCTATCATGTAGGGTTACAGCGTGCTCTTACTGCAATAGGAAGAAAAACACTATTAAAAAGCTATGATGTAGGGTTACAGAGTGCTCTTACTCCAATAGGATAAAAAACACTATTAAAAAGTTATGATGTAGGGTTTCAACGTGATCTTACTCCAATAGGAAGGAAAACACTATTGAAAAGCTATGATGTAGGGTTACAGCGTTATCTTACTCCATTAGGAAGAAAAAACACTATTAAAAAGCTTACCTTACCAAAGCCCATCTATCTATTCACATGGCTTCCAGATTCTAGCGATAAACCAATAAAAATCGAACCAGTCTGTTTCAGATTTATATGAAAAAAAAACAAAAACAAAAATACTTAAAAAACCATATGATAAAGGATGACTACGAGCTCCAAATATAAGGCAGATAATATCTCCTAAAAAGTGATCATGGGTTAGACGACTATTCAAAGTGAAACCTATTTAAAAAACTCTTTAATTATTTCATATCAAAACTCGACCATGTCTCCACCACCTCATAAATAACGATGAAAACCTGACATGTAAGCTGAGAAATCGAAGAACAAATCCCTTCAGGAGGGATTGTCCTGGAATGGTTATACCTAAACTCCAAAGGCGAAAATGTCGAAAAAATTTCCCAAACCATATGGTACATTAAAATAGAAGGAAACACCTTCTTCTATAAACACTACTCTGATAAATGTATACGAGATATTAATGACCTGGTTGATAATGGCAAAAACTATCTCACTCTGTTTTCCCTTCAGAAAAAAATATCAGATAAAAATATTCATTGAATATCATGGCATAATCAAATCAGTTGTTAAAAGCAAACGCATTAAACTCTTCCATATTTCTTTAAAGATGTATCGGAAACGCGAAATGTTGTAGAATATTCTGTGGCACATCGAACATTCACTGTTTCGAAACACGATCGGAAATAGGAGAACAATCTCTGGTGTACCCTGACAGTACAAGAATGGAAAACTATACATCACATACCATTCCGTAATCATGCAAACAGCACATACAATATCATTTACAGAAAACTACCAAAGACTGACCTACTACATCAAATGAAATATACGGACAATAATAAATGTGACTTGTGCTAAAGCGACATTTAATCAGTAACACACCACCGGTATGGATGAACAAAAGTTATCCATATCTGGAGAGTATTTAAGCCTGGATCGAGGAGAAAACAGGAATGAAACTAGAATGTTACTAAAAAAAACGTTGGGGAAAATCGTTGGGGATACATCGCTGTAGACCATTTTTATCCTCATAATCTGTGCATAATCAAGGTTTTCAGGTTCAAATCAAACACTACTGACTGAAAATTGTAAACGTGAAATTTTCATGTCATACTCCAGTCTCCTAACAAGGGGATAACTGAATGAGTGTAACAATGGCAAAGTGGTCTCTTGCTTGGTCTCTCTGAGTCAGTGTTCCTGTGTAGATTGTTCTCGCTGAGATTTACAGTAGTTAGTTGAGGTGTTCTTTGTACTATACCATAAGCATAGTTGGTGAAACTTGCTTTGGTAATCAATTTAGTAATTATATTTTGCAATTGCCTTTAGTTGCTCGTGTACTTCACTTGCGCGTTTCGGTTGGCTGAGCTTTGTGCGTGCGTTTGGCACGTTTTGTTCGTGCAGAACCTACTTTGCGGATTACGCTTATCGACAATAGTGATAGCGTTTGCTTCGCAGATAGGGCTATGAATTCAGATTCTGATGGCCCCCACAGGGTGTCATACCTCTTCGTGGTGTGGGGGAGGCAATGCCTTTGGTAGCGAAATGACACCATTCCTGCTCATCC
Source organism: Haliotis asinina (assembly GCF_037392515.1). Lineage (NCBI taxonomy): Eukaryota > Metazoa > Mollusca > Gastropoda > Lepetellida > Haliotidae > Haliotis > Haliotis asinina. The sequence goes on along the minus strand of NC_090290.1, from coordinate 11,482,646 downwards.
TCTTTTCCAGCTTTCCTGTCTACTTTCCCATGCTTTACCTTGAACTGTTCCTCTGATCCAGTCTTTTGTCCTGCTTTGCTGTCACTTATGCTTTTGGCTATTCTATCCTATAGCTTTCCTTACCAACCCGTGGGGTTCCCGGGTTTAGAATTGGTCCCCAGTATCCTTATGCTGGTCGTAGAAGGCGACTGAAATGAGGCGGCCTGTTGGCCGTGGGCTGCAGCCTACTGTCGGGGGAGGATGGTTGTCTGGTGGTTGAGGGGTCAGGCCATTGGCAATTATATGACCTGACCTCAACACACCACTTTGACCCGGACTTCCCCTAGAGGGGCGGCCAAGTGGGCTCGTCTTGGTCAATCGGCTGGTCACGCCATGCCCTAGGAAGTCATACTTTATTGTGGCCAACATATAGTGATTATTGCTGTGTATTAAATGTACTAAAGCTCAGACGTTTCTTTGCCACCATCTTCCTAGAAGGCGGTGGCTCATGAGCCAAACTGTTGGTTTGAATTCGTTCAGTTTGAAGCTGAGAAAGGCTTGTTCTCTGATAGCGGGGAGGACTCTCCCTTTCTTCAGTGGATGACTGGGCAGACCTTACTTAGCAGTGTATATCATCCCTGTATCCCTGGTGCCAGTCTGCTGGAGATCCGCAGACAGTGGCACCGCCCTTGTTGGTGCTCGGTGGCGGGTGGGGAGCAGGGATGACGAACTTACTAAATCTCACCATGTCTTCCAAAACAACCGCCAAGAAAAGACATTTGTATTCTAGCTCATCTGACGAAGAAGTTGAAACAAATCCATTAAAGTCAAGTCACTGGCCCAAATTTATTGTCATTGAAGGTCAGGAATCTGCTGCAGTAAAACTCAACCCTTTTGCAGTAGAAAAGGCTATCAAAGGGATTGCAGGTGATGTTGACAACATTCGTAAGTTGAGATCTGGAGCCCTTCTTGTAGAATGTGCCAATAAACACCAATCATCAAACTTATTGAAAACCAAGTCACTGGCAAATGTACCTGTTCGTCCATCCGTCCACAAGTCTTTGAATTCCTGTAGGGGAGTCATCAGGGACAGAGATAAGCACTTAGCAGATATGAGTGAAGAGGAAATCGTTCATGCCCTCTCCCCACAAGGAGTATCCCATATTAAACGTTTCTCTCTGAAGAAACCAACTGGAACCATTGTCACTAATACCTATTTGATTACTTTTGCATGTGCTCAACTTCCAAAGGAAATTCGAGCAGGCTATTGTAATATCAAAGTGGACACCTATATCCCACCTCCACTACGGTGTTACAAATGCCAAAAGTTCGGCCATGGTGCAAACTCGTGCAGGAATTCAAAGGCTTGTTTTCGCTGTGGCTCATCAGAGCATGAAGGCTCAGAATGTAATGAGGAGGCACGTTGTGTTAATTGCTCGGGTCATCACCCAGCATTCTCAAAGCAGTGTCCAGTCTTCCAAAAAGAAAATGACATAGTAAAAATGAAAACACAAAGAAACATCACCTACTATGAAGCCAGAACTATCGTTGAAGGAAATCTGCCTAATATCAACCAATCTTACTCTGCAGCTGCTTCTCAATCACTTAGAAAGACCACTTGCTCAGCCTCTTGTCAAACTGACTTTACATGGCTTGAGGCAGAACAACCTAAACAAATCTCCCTTAAGTCAGCTCACTCTCAGACAGATAGCTCTTCTCAACCTTCTAATTCTACCAAATCCTTAGATTCCTCAACCTCTAAACAACAAAACCCTAAAAATTCTGGCCGAGTCTCCAAGGGAGAATTAGACCCCATCCAACAATTCTACGAATTGCAATCATCCCCAAATAGCCAAAAAGCGCAGAAGCACGCTAAAACCAAATCCAACCAACAGATTGATTTACAACCAAAAACAGTTGAAACTAGGAATTCCTATGAAGTCTTTGAAAATATGGAACTTGGTCCTTCCTCTAGAACCTCCAGCCCATCACCTTCTCGTGATGAACATATGACTCGGTCTAGAGGTGGCAACCGTTCTTATTCTTCCAGTAGAAGAAGAGGGAGATCTCCAATTCTTCCTCCAAGTAAGCATCCTTAATTATGGCCCCACACCTTATACAGTGGAACTGTAGAGGTCTTAGGAACAACCTTCCCGACTTGCAACTCTTGTCACAGGACTTCAATCCTGTGGCATTTTGCCTCCAAGAGACGTATATGAAAGAGACTGATCATTTTGATTTTAGACGATATAGTGGATATCACTCATTTTCACCTGCTAATGCAGATAAAGCTACAGGTGGCTCTTCTATATTGGTTAGGCAGGGCATCATTCATAGCCCTGTTACATTAAAAACCTCATTGCAAGCAGTTGCTCTCAGAATAACATTACAAATTGTTTTTACATTGTGTTCTATTTATATCCCTCCTTCAGCTCATTGTACACAGTCTGAGCTGCAGGAGATATATGATCAGTTACCTCAACCATGCGTTATCATGGGCGACCTCAATGGTCATAACCCTTTGTGGGGAATTAATGATTGTAATGGTCGTGGTAAGCTGCTTGAAAATTTCATTTTAAATAACGACCTGTGCATTATGAATGACGGGTCACACACATATTTACATCCCGGCTCAGGGACATATTCAGCTCTAGATTTAACGCTATGTAGCCCTAGTTTATACAGTGATTTATCTTGGTCAGTTCATGATGATCTTTGTGGTTCTGACCACTTTCCCACTCTATTATCAGTCTCAGACACATGTAATGATTCTACTTTGCCACAGTGGAATTTCAACAAGGCAGACTGGCCTCGTTTCCAGCTGCTTTGTGAGGATGAAATTTCAAGTAAATCATTTGTTGATGCAAGAGATCCTATTCAAGCGTTTTCTGATACACTTTTAAATATAGCAAACAAAACCATTCCTAAGACCTCTGGTGTTCCACGTACTCGTAAACCTTGGTTTACGAATGAATGCAAACAAGCTCGAAAAGTAAGGAAGAAGGCTGAAAAGTACTTCAGCCGACATCCTACCGGCCACAATCTAGGTCAACTCAAAATTAATGCTGCCAAGGCCCGTCGCTGCTTTAAATCATCAAAGCATGGGTCTTGGCATAAGTATGTTTCCAAGATTAATTCTCGGACCCCAATTTCAAAAGTTTGGAACATGATTGCCAAAATTAGAGGTAAAGGTTCTAAATCCTCTGTTCAACATTTAGTTGTTGGAAATGACACTTTAACTGATAAGTCTGATATCTCTAACAAATTGGCTGAAACTCTGGCAAAACATTCGTCTTCTGATAACTATGTGCCAGAGTTCCAGCGATATCAGAAAACTCAGGAAAAGTCCAAAATTGATTTCTCTTCAGACAATGGTGAAGAGTATAATGACGAATTTTCTATATCTGAACTGCTTACTGCTTTAAATAAAGCTCATGATACAGCACCGGGGCCTGATAACATACATTATCAGCTGTTGAAACACTTGCCCCAGTCATCTCTAGAATCTTTACTTCACATTTTTGACAACATTTGGACTTCTGGCAATTTTCCAACCTCTTGGCGTAATGCTACCATAGTTCCTGTAGCTAAACCAGGCCGAGATGCCACTGATCCGTCTAACTATAGACCGATCTCGCTGACTAGCTGTGTTTGTAAAACAATGGAACGAATGATCAATGACCGCTTGGTGTATTATTTAGAATCCAACCATCTTATTTCTGATATTCAGTGTGGATTCAGAAAGAACCATAGCACCATTGATCATCTCGTTCGATTGGAATCATATGTTAAGGATGCTTTCATTGCCGGTGACCATGTTGTGTCGATCTTCTTTGATCTTGAGAAAGCATACGACACAGCATGGAAACATGGTATTTTAAAAGATTTACATTCATTAGGCCTCCGTGGCCGATTACCAGAATTCATTTCTAAATTTCTGAGTAACAGACAGTTTAAGGTCCGTGTGGGCACCACTTTTTCTGATTATTTTCAGCAAGAACAAGGTGTCCCACAGGGCAGTATCCTGTCTGTTACTCTTTTTAGCATTAAGATAAACAGTCTGTCAAAAGTTTTAAATAATAATACTGATGGTTCTCTTTTTGTTGATGATTTTAATGTATCATGTCGTGGCAAACATATGCAGACCATCGAGAGGCAGTTGCAACTGTGCCTCAATAAAATCCACAGATGGTGCTTGGAAAATGGCTTTAAGTTTTCTATGACAAAGACCAATTGTATACATTTCTGCCGTAAAACAAGTTGCCACAAAGCACCAAATCTTTATTTGAATAAACATCCTATTAAAGTTGTGGATGAAGCCAAGTTTCTTGGTCTTATTTTTGACAGACGTCTCACTTTCAAACCTCACATTAAGCAACTGAAACTTAAGTGCTTGAAGGCATTAGATATCATTAAAGTTGTTTCTAACACTAAATGGGGTGGCGACCAAGCCACACTCCTCAATCTCTACCGTTCCTTAGTCCGTTCCAAGCTGGACTATGGTTCTATTGTTTATGGTGGGGCCACTAAGGCCACTTTAAAGCTACTGGACCCTGTCCACCACCAGGGTCTCAGACTCTGCATGGGGGCGTTTCGCACATCTCCGGTAGAATCTCTGTATGTGGAAGCTGATGAGCTTCCACTGTCTCTAAGACGCATTAAACTATCTTTGCAGTATATAACCAAATTAAAATCAACCCCTTCTAATCCTGCTTTTAACTGTGTTTTTAACCCAAAGTATTCTCACCGTTATGATAAAAAACCTAATGCTGTTCCACCCCTCGGCATCAGAATTAGAGAGCACATATCTGATGCTGACATTGATCTAAATCTTATTGCCGAATCCCGTCTTATATCTACATCACCATGGTGTATCGTTGAACCAGAGGTTGATGTATCACTTTCCAAGTTTAAAAAATCAGAAACAAATGAATTGGTCTATCAGCAGGAATTTACTATCCTACAAGATAAGTATACTTCCTACTACCCTATTTTTACAGATGGATCCAAGGATGGTGGTAAGGTTGCTTCTGCTGCCGTCTTTGGATCTGAAGCATTGTCCTTTCGGCTTCCAGACAATGCTTCTATATTTACAGCTGAGGCAAATGCTTTGTTAACAGCTCTACAGTATATGAAACACAGCAATCTGCGTAAATTTGTTGTCTTCTCAGATTCATTGTCCTGCCTTCAAGCACTTAAGAATCGCTCTCCTTCTCATCCACTCATGATTAATATTCTGGAATCATACCAGTCGTTATGCATGAACTCGTACATCATCGTCTTTTGCTGGCTGCCCAGCCACATGGGCATTAGAGGCAATTCCAAGGCTGATGCAGAGGCCAAGGCAGCCTTGGACAAGGAAATCTCTCCTTTTAGTATCTCGTATAGAGATTTTAGGCCCTGTATCCGATCATATGTACGCCAACTCTTTCAGGCGCTGTGGGATACACAGATCAATAATAAATTATTTCAAATTAAGCCAACCATTGGATATACTCATCTAAATTGCGTTACTCGATTTGATGAGGTTATCCTTAGACGTTGCCGTATAGGCCATTCCCGGTACACGCACGAGTTCCTTTTGAAGGGTGAAGACGCCCCTTTCTGTATTCCTTGCCAGGAGCCAATAACAGTCGAGCATATACTACTTGACTGTGTGGATTTTGCTCCTGCAAGAAGTACTTTTTATTCGTGTAATAGTTTAAAAGATCTTTTTAACAATGTGAGTTATCACCTAATTTTAGGTTACCTGAAAGAAATAAATCTGTTAAATAAGTTATAATTTGTCTTTTGACATACAGCATGCTTTTACTCCTATCATTTCATTGGTCTTCCAGGTAATCAAAACGCTATTTCTTATCTGTAGTTGTTAGTTTTTTACAACATTGTGATATTGACTAACGTTTTACTGCCCTTTGTTGGTAGATTAGTGTTTTGCTTTTTAATATTATGATACTGACTTACATTTTGCGGCCTTTCATTGGCAGATTATTGTATTGCCTTTTAATATTATGCTACTGAGTAACTTTTTACTGCCCTTTGTTGGCAGAATATTGTCTGGATTCTCAATGTTCACGTCGCTATATGGCTGAAAGATTGCCGCCTGCGACGTTAAACCACACATCAATCAATCAATCAGATTCTGATGGGGACTTTACAGCAATCTCGTCGGCTCCTGATGATTTTGAGGACACTTCCACTCATGCCGAATTCGCTGAGAAATATAATGCTATGTTGGCTAAACGCCCGAAACGAAAACATGATGACGACGTTCAGACAAAATTGAATTTTAATGAATAGAATCAGAATCCAATTTTCTTTTGTCCTCGATCGACCCTAGGGTCAGTTTGAAATCCATCAGACCACAGAAATAGGATCAAATTGGATCTGTCATCGTACCGTATATGCACAAAAGATTCGGTAAGAAATGACACCCCTAGGATACTTACAATATGACAATAAGGCCATAGGTACATGTTAGTAACAGCTTCTGGTGGACAGCTAACGGTTGTATTGTCTGATTCTTTAACTAATTAAGAAATTAATTAACACGCGTGTTTTGGTGGATATTTATGTTCTATCAATGACAAATGTGTCAGGGTGGACAGCTGCCCAACCCTCGTGTCTGTCACTTGGACTTACTACCTGACAGCTTGGTGACGTCATTAGATTTTTTGGTACGAAACATAAATCGCTCTAAATCAGCGTCCCTTAAAAGAACGAATACTTCTTTCAACTTCAACGGACGTGTAGTTTCAGTTGGAATCGGACATTGGACAAGGGTCGTGTGAAGGGATTGTTGCTTTTATTAAAACGCGCTCAAGAGATAAAACGACCTGTGTATTTTTTCTGCATGTGTCATAATCTGGTTGCATTGCACATGTGTTTTGTTTTTACTTTCCCACAAGACAGGTCCATTTTCCAGATAAAAATGGAAACAGCCTATTCCAAGATAAGAAGTGGAATTTGTTGACGTGAGGATCATTGGTTGCAGCGAACATGTGATGCATAAAAACCCAGAGGATTGGAATATATAGGGCCGCAATTCCTCTCTGTCGTTCTTCTTATCTGCAACGGTAAGTAGAGGTATGATCGTTTGAGAGAGCGTTGTGAAAAACCATGATGATTACGACATTAGGGGAACAGTTAGATTGGCATTGAAATTTAACACTTTAATTAGTTAGCGTATGAACATTGCTGGTCATATGCATATTCTTTCAGAAGCCGATTTTCATGTCATCCCATTCCCCGTAGTTGCATTTTAGGCCAACAGGAATCTTTTACAGTAGATAATCGATGTTTTCTAGAGTTGGTGTCCTTTCTGTTTTGAAGGTTATTGCACATTCAGATAGCTGTATCGTCAAAGTAAAGGCGGAAATGTTCAGGTCGTGTAATGTCGTGATTATAGTTCTGCCCGTTTTGATGGAGTTTTGTGTTATATTTTGTTGTAGTTTAACACCGAGATACTCTGCCACGGTGCACCATGGATACCTGTGCCAGGCACTGTGGAATGATATACATAGAATGATATAAAATGATTTTAATAATTTCAATTTATAGCAAAACCAAGAACATGTTTGTTGCTCTGATTGCTTCTTAATCTGACCAGAAGCCTATTCAAATCTTAATAATTACGAGCTCGTACCATTTTGCTGCTGTTTTAGGAGCATGCGACAGTGCTCATCCCTAGAGTTGGTGCAGGTTACTGTATTTGGCTGATGGCAGACTGCAAATGCAATTAAATGCTCAGATGACTGAACGACTATTGATTGTAACACATTGGCTTGTCATATGAAACGTATTCATGGATTTGGATTGCGATAATTCCTATTCAGCAGTGTATACAAAGATAATCTGACAATCTTCAACAATCATTGTGCTGCTCTATCAACAGTTTCTCCGATACGCATTTGAACACTTGCTAGATTAAGAAAACCATTTTATATTCCCTATTCCTGTTCGTCTGAAACTACTCGTTTCAGAAGTAATACACATAAAAGTTGGAGATACACAAAATGTCCGAAACACTGAACGACTATGGGTAAAATGTGTAGAAGAAAGGAGTGTTGCTCAGCCCAAAGAATATCATCTAAGCATGAAAAAATATCAAGTCCCATATTTTATCAAAAATACGTTTTCTGAAAAATTAATGCTGTATATAACATACGTCTATCTGTAACCTATTTGCTAAGTACTTTAGGGATCTATCTCAACCATTTGAAGATGACAATATCGATGAGGAATTTACCTGTTTTGTGAATAGTTTCAATGAAGATCTTACATCACGTACATGAAGACGTACATCAGTGCGAATCTTGTATGTCCAATTTCTGGTTATGAACTATGGAACACTGTACAAGTATTGAAGGTAGGTAAATCTCCAGGCCCGGATCATATTGTAAATGAGCATGTTAACGTTGGTGGAAGATCACTTATCAACCACCCGATTACGTTTTATAATAATATTGTGTCTTGTGAATATGTTCCCAAGTTGTTTAGTGGGGAATATACCCTCAATTCACAAAGGTCAAGGTAAACGTAAGGATGAAAACCCCTTCTAATTACAGAGACATATCACTTACTCCAATTTTAGGTAACCATTTACAAAATGGAAAGTTGGGCAACAGGAGTAACGAATTTCCCTCACCTTCTTCAATAGAAACTATTGCTTACTACAATGAAAGAGAAACGCCAGAATACTGTGCATGTGTTGATAACGAGAAAGTATTTCATAGGGTTTGGCCTTATAATTTCTTCCTAAAACTGAATCTAAACGTCTTGGATTAAGGGTAGATTATGACGACTTATATATATAATACTTTCGACCCCAATGGAATCACGGATTAGCATTGGCGGAGATATTTCGGATACCTTTGAAATATGTCAGGGTGTTGGGCAAGGACGGGTCCTCTCTGCTTGGTTGTTTACACTGTGCATTAATGATCTGTTAAATGCTGAGAGGCTTAAATCTCCCCTGGGCCACTACCCCTGGTATCCTACTTGCAGTTGAACCTTATTAAGTTGTACAGACGGTGGTCTTCAATATTTATTGAATGTTATGTCTGATTATGCAAAAACATGGCACCTAAAGTTTAATGCTGGAAAAAGTGTTTTCCTTTTGTTCGGTGATTGTCGTAAACATGAATGCCCAGGCCTATATTTGGGTGATCAAGTTTTTAACCACAAAACGGATATCGTATATGCGGGCCTATACATAAACACTGCTAAATCTACCCTTAGTCGTGCTGTTTTAATATGTGAAAAAGCTAGTCAGTTTTATTCACAGTCACGGATTGTGGTGGTCTACACCCTATGCATGCTATTCGCATATTGGAACGCATGATACTACCTTGTGGTCTTTTTGCCTGTAATATGTGGTGCAAATTATTAACTAAATGCGATATGCTTGAATGTGTGCAAAGGTTCATCTGTAACAAAATACAAAGGTTCTCTAAACGCACCTGATCGATCATTGCCAAAGATTGTCTTGGATTTGTATTACTCCGTGCACTTATTGATCAGAGAGGGTTATTGTTCCCGAGAAGACTGCTTGACTCTGATGTTGGTATTATTTTCAAACGGATTCTTCACTATAGATTAGCTCAACATGATTTTAATGATAGAAAGTGTAAATCATCTCCTTTACACCATATGTTTATCTTACCTGAAAATATGATCTTACTTAATATGCTCACATTATCGCAACTCATCTGCATTTGTTACTATAAAACAATGGTATAATCTTGTAAGATGGAGTCTCAAAGTTTGAAGTTAATATCGTTACCTCTGATTTAACTACCGGGTCAATTTCCACAGATGTTCTCTCTTACGTAATCCAGATGCTGGTAACCTGCTTTGGTTAAGAGAATTTAATGATTGAGGTTGTTTCAATAACATATCCTATCTCATCTGTGTAAGCGTTTTTGCTGTACAATCTAAAGAAAGCTTATGCGGCACATATGCCTTATGACATTGTAAAACATGTATTTCTGTTTTGTCCACAAACGGAATGTAACAGAGAACGTCTTTTTAACTCTCTTATTGATCTGCTGGATGTTTTAACCTCTGTGAGTGTTTGGGATGATGATGATGATGATGATGATGATGATGATGATGATGATGATGATGACGACGATGATGTCCTGATTAGTTTTTCAACTTAAAGGAGTGCCAAATGATACGAATAACATTACAAATCTTGATACTGATCTATGGATGAAAAAATCACAAGTAAAGCTGTTCATGAATGGAAAAGTTAATTACATATATTGCTGGATTCACACACACAAACACACACACACACACACACACACACACACACACGTGTATATATATACATACCATCAACAGCTTTTGCATTGTATAACTTCATACAGTTGTACTTTGCAAAGTGTAATGTCTGATAAATCATGCATATGCATCTTGAATATTGGAGGAAACAAAGACGATCTATGTATAGAGTACACTAGGGAAGAAGAAACGTGATGAATCGCTTCACTGACATACATGCGGGACCCGTCAACATCGTTTGTCGCAAGGCTCTATGGCCTCTTAAAGAAACTGTCTATCTTCCTGTCTAGTTTCTGTAATATTTATAAGTGTGTGTGTGTGTGTATGTGTGTGTGTATGTTTGCGTGCGTCTCACTCCGTGAACACGTATTGTGTACGCAGGTTTTCATGTGTTTTGTTTGTATCACAGTAAAAAGTCCAACATGAAGGTCGCCATCTTCCTCCTCTGTCTCCTGCCTCTGGCCTTCTGCGAGAAGAGATTCGTGCTAGGCGACAGTGAGTGTTAACAATGTAATCGGTAGTGTCCAGAAGTGTCCAGTATTATTCGGTAGTATGCTACAGTTTTCACCATCATTCACCAGTATCCATCAGTATTCAATAGTATTTAGTGGTATTCAGTGGTATTCACCAGTATGTAGTAACTGTAATATTCAACAGTATTCAGTTCGATTCAAAAGTATTCACAAGGGTTCAGCAGTATTCGGTAAGCACATTGTTGTATTTGTAGTTCTCGACAGTGCCGAAATCAAAAAGATGTAAAAGATCGGACTACATTTAGTAGTTGTATTCATATGAATTCACAAGTGTTAAACAAAATTTTGCACTATTCAGTGGTACCCAACAGTATTCAGCACTATCCAATAGTATCCGCTGTTTGGTAACAGTATTCAGTTAGCACATTGTTTGTGTTGGCAGTTCTTGACAGTGGCGAAATCAAAAAGCTCGTGAACGCGGTTGTGGAGAAGTTTGGCAGTGACGCTACAGAGAAGCAATGTGAACAGGAGTGTCTCGTGCTCTTCACCAACGACATCCTCGACCTCGGGTGTGACTTCGCTTGCAAGGGGTAAGTCAGTGATTGGCAAGATTCAGGAAAAAGCATGATAAATATGATTATCCATGCTGTGACGGTTGTTAATGTTTAACATAGTGATTCCTTGTTGTATTGATCATAACCTCTGATATGTGGAGTCTTTTCTCAATAATCGTAAGTCTCTCATAGTACACGTTTTGATTTCGTCTTGTAACAATCAATATCCTTCTGTTATTACTAAGGTGTCCCGACTTAACATCTTCTTCACAAACATCTTCTTCACAAACTGTGTTTGTTTCAGAATCCAGAACCTTATCAAAATTATTCCCCACAACAATCCAACTACTGCTGCCACCAGATAAAGTATTTGTATCACTCATGAATAAAATGTAACTTTGCTTCAGTGAAGTCATTGTTACGGGTAATTCAAGCACTGATAATGGTGTATGTGTACGTTTATCTAACCCAGAAAATGTCGTCTTCTGATTGGCTGATCTTTTTTCTAGTATTCTCAAATGCTGGAAGGGAGATAACTCTAAATCTGTCTTTTTTCTAGTCCTGCAGGTTATGGTTACCAAAAGTTGGTACCCGTTCTTCAAACAAGTTAAAATTACCCGAGTTAAATTGACCGAGAGAGAGTGAGACGAGTATGTCTGATATTCACAAATTATATTTACAAGCAGTATGCTCGCTCACGCACGCACAGACATACCCACTCACTGACCCATTCACAGAACATCGCGGGTTTAAAGGAAAGTCTCTTCGTGAGAGAATAGATTGAATTTACTCTAAATCAATCGATAGGTCAGTTGTTCACTGTTTTTCAATTACAAAACTTACGAGTCATAAAACAACAAATAGTATGTTGGAACATGAGACTAAGATCAATTCAGGCTCGAACCAAGATACCTCTAAAATTAAGAGAGTAATGCCGCTTTCCAGTTGACGTCACTCAGTTTTCCACAGGATAGTAATAGTAATATAGTAACAGTAATATAGTAATATATTGTCAACTGGTTCGTGTGGGGTAACCAGCTTATAGCTTAAATAGAATGTAGAATTCCGTAAGTCAATGATCAGTCAGGGAGGTGTTTCAACATTTATTGTGAGGTCAAGTGTGTAATACATAAATACATATACATAAAAGATATTTAAACAATAATCGAATATACACATTTTGAGGGGGAATTAGCGTCTCAAATGGTCGAGCTTAAATCTGTAACAGTTATAATATTTCCTTTTTCAACATAACATCAAATACTAATCATAATGGGAAAGCATATTCATACAAATCCTTTTAACACATATCTCAATTGTGCCTCAGCTGTCGTTATGTAAAACATATATAAATGATATTTGCTATTGAACCAACTATTCACTTTAGTTCACTATTAGCATAATGGTGATGCAAAGTACATCTAATGTGTCCATACATGAGTGCAACACAGGCACAACTAATCCATGACAGCACATCTACTTCACTTACATGTTCAAATAACGACTGAGATATTATGCATGACGATGTTCATGCAAATACAATATTACATAGTCAGTAACGACTTTGACATTATGCATGACGATGTTCATACAAAGACAATATTACATAGTCAGTAACGACTTTGACATTATGCAGGACGATGTTCATGCAAAGACACTATTACACAGTCAGTAACGACTTTGACATTATGCATGACGATGTTCATGCAAAGACACTATATACATGATATTGCCACTTTCTATTCATAAATAAGACATTTTAGTCATGGCATTAAATAATATAATATCAGAGTTGTAGAAGAAAGCTTACCTTAAATAGAATGTAGAATTCCGTAAGTCAATGATCAGTCAGGGAGATGTTTCAACATTTATTGTGAGGTCAAGTGTGTAGACAAGAAATCACTGACCTCTTTTTATAGCCGAAACACCACTGATCAATGTTGGAATTCTTTTGTGATTGGCCTAAAAGGTGCAATCGGTGTTTTAATTACCATTTTGATTGGTTGACCAAGATCAGATATTTTTACTATTGGTCACTGATTGAACAAGCCGAAATGAATTTTTGGAAGGGCAGTCACGTGACCGTGACAGGATTATTACACCGACTTAATTACGGTTTGTTTTACAACTTCCTACAGCTGATGTCACCTGGTCGTGACAACAGTAGTTGGGGCTAATTAGCTTGGGGTTAATTAGACTGGATTTATTGCAGTTGTGGTCTGGATGTCTATACCACGTGTCATTAAGACATTTGCTAGTGCAATAAACAATAGCTTGAGTTTTAAGAGTGACATGTTCAATGGTATATGGCCTGTGTTAATTATTCTTGCCAGGTGCGTTACATCAGTTTGAACCATGACATGAAGGCTTATTAATGTGACATTTCAAAATTGCAACTCTTCAAAATGAATGTGAACTCACAGAAAGATATAAGTGGCAAACATATACAAAATACATACATACAAAAAAAATATACAAATATGAAGAATACAAAGATAAATTGTGCACTGTCACAATGTTAATAGTAACATAGTAGTAATATCATAATAGTAATATAGTAATAGTGGTATAGAAATATAGTAATAGTCAACTTATAGGACTTTATCTTTAAAGTACGTATGCTAGTACATGAATGTAGCATGGTTAGTCAGGAGTCAAGGTCGTCCGGCCCTCACTCCTTAGCATCCCTCGACGGATCCAAACTAAACTCAATGTACGTATCTGCTCAATCCGTTTTCACAGCGGCACTGAAGTACCGTATAAGCTGTCTTATAACGGCCATTTATTAATGTGGAGATATATGAGAATGTTCCTAGCTGAATAGACGCGTAAACAGTTTAATACCTTTCCAAATACCTAGAAAAAGCACAGACTAAATATTTATTGAATATCGCAATTATCGAGTAGATATTCTGTATTTGATCGGAATCAGTTCACCAGTTCACCACCGATGGATAAAAACGTGATACATCTATTTAATTTTAATAGTATTTCTAAATATGTGGTAATCTTTCACGAATTAGAGTTTGTTACTCGTCTCGATTTAACATGCAGCTGAGACGTTTTGAATACTTCTTTGTAGCTGTTATTACATTGCATCCATGCTTGTTATAAACGTTATAACAAACTCTATTCTCCTACGGATTGTATATAAGGGGAAAAGGTATTTTAATGAACAAAATATATGCGCCTGGGCAATTATTCCATCGAATACGGTACCCTGAGCAGGCAGGCTTCTTGGCGCGTCAACGTGTTGGGCGTTGCCTCGACACCACAGCCGAGAATGCCATCGCGAGAGCAAAAAAAAATAATAAATAAATAAAAACAGTTACACAGCGTCACGTGACCAGAATATAAGCCTTAGAGGGGAGAACGAGGAACTCAGCGCATCAGTTTGCGAGAGTTTATGACATGGAATTTAAGAGCCGAGACATGGGGAGTAAGCAAGACCAGAACTTGTCAATATTCGACTGTAGTATTCTTTGTCTGGAGCGGTAGTGAACTACATTGGAGGGACAATCAAATGCAGGTAAGCAAGCTGTCCTTAAGAGATTTATTAACAAATCCTATTTTATGACAGATCCACTGAAAATGTCCTTCCGCTCGTATTTACAAACAAATCGCATGTTCATTGCTGTGCCTCTATGAATAGCGTTATAGAGAAATTGGTACTCTTTCACTTCTTTGTGTGCCATTTTAGAAGTTGGAAAGTACGATATTGACAACGTATGTGGATAACAAGTTCTTGTGTTTCGGAACGTCACTCCAGAAGTTGTTATCCATAAAGTTTGTCAGTATTGTACTTTTGCTGTTGTTTGTGGTGGATTCTATATGTATTTAATCTCTGCGTGGATGCATATGGTCTGCATGAAACACGCAAACTATGGGCGTGGGTAATTGTAGGATGTAGTGTTACAGCTTTATAACAGCTTTCACCCAAACTCAGTTCACTAGATAAACTGAAGGACACATACAAAGTTCGAACGTGGATCGAGTGAGTGAGTGAGTGAGTGAGTGAGTGAGTGCGTGAGTTTAGCTTTACGTCACACTCAGCAATGCTCCAACTATATGGCAGGGGTCTGTAAATAATCGAATCTGGACCAGACACTCAAGTGATCAAAGCATGAGTATCGATCTATGCAAATGGGATGTGTCAACCAAGTCATCGAGCCTTACAACCCGATCCCGTTAATCACCTCTTACAACAAGCATGGGTTACTGAGGATCAGTTCTTACGCGGACCTTCACGGGTTTGACGTAGATCGCACACAAAACTTCCAATGTAGGCGGTGTCTGAGTTAATTACATAACCAGGACCTACAACAACCTAAAGCATCAGTTTATCTGAAACTGGGGAACTGAATCTGACGAGCGAACGTTGTAACCACTAGGCTATCCTAAATCTGATTCGTTGAAATTTTATCAATTTTCAAATATCAGTTTTATGCTCTTGTCAAGGAAAGCTTAAGAGATGTTTCATGTTAATCTTGACAAATCTTTTCTGTAAATAAGGAAGTTAAGGAAACAGGATTGCAGTGCTTAACCTGTCGTGATTTGACGGGAAACGTGCCGATAAGAAAAATCATTTCGATGTATTGGTATTAACACGCTTTTATCTCAGCGTTCCATGTCCAATATTATGTTTAAAGTCATGTTCTTCTACCAAACGTTTATACATCGGTTATACATAGCTGCATTCCATTCTGCGTCCTTCACTTCCGTCTCAACTCAGTGTAATTCCATTAAACGTGAACACCGTAACACGATCCGTTAAAAATCGGGCAAAGCAAAACAAACCCAAGCTTTGAGAATACACGTCCGTGTTGATTTTACTTGTAACGATGTTTCTAATGTGATATGCTAACTCTCTGCAACAGCCCCGCTTAAATGTCTTGTGATGGGGCCTGTGGTATGCTGTCGAGTAACATAATCCGTGTCATTATCGGACGTCACAGCTCATCGCGAACCACGCAGAGCAAATACAGGAAACCATTCTTCGAAACTGTATCTAGGACATGTCCGGACACTCTAACCTTCCAGTTCATATTTGTTCTTTGTTGGTTCACGACCCACACAGCAATATTCCAGCTATATGGCGGCGGTCTGTAAATAATCGAGCCTGGACCAGACAATCCAATGATCAACATCATGAGCATCGATCTATGCAACTGGGATTCGATAACATGTCTTAACAAGGTCAGCCAGTCTGAGTCACCTCTTACAACAAGCATGGGTTACTGAAGGCCAACATTCTAACTCGGACCATCACTGTTCTTCCGATTCCGAAATATGTAACCGACAAAACGTAAACATACGTTTCATTCATTTGGAATTTGTAACTTTAGAGAGGAGTAGATCATCTACAGATAACACAAATTAACGGCTTTTGTCTTATGAATGAATATAAAATGAGACCTGTGCATAAAGGGCACAAGAAATGATGAATTCTTCGTCCCTACTCGACAAGCTGAAAACACAATACCGAAATATTAAAGTAAATGGTTCTTCGATGTGATGTATCTGTACTTATTGGGGGCTGTAACCTCAAAAGAGGTTAAGGTACAGTACCGAGGGGGTACGTAAGTACACAAACATTCAAAGTAAATTAAGACGTTCCACGTTCCAAATCGTATAATACGTGTCTTTTTAATGTATGGCTAGATTTCCCAAATTGCTAACAGCTGAAGAGATGATAAAAATCCAGCTAGGGTCCATTCAGGAAGCAAATTTACTGTAAATCCCCATGGTCCCTAGTCTAGTGATCTACCTTAAGTTTTTGGCAATATATGACCTGTTTGTATGTTGTTCTGTCATCTATTGTTCAACTGTTTTAGATCTAATTACTAGTTTGAAATCCGGATCTGTGGTAATCTGGTTACTTTAAACAGGGGGAATATATAGAGGGGGAGAAGAAACTCCTCGAAAAGCCGCTGAACGTATGTCTCGGGTCGTTACGTAACCAGTGTAGCCAATATGGTGGCAGCGTAGTATTTAAGATTGAGCCCGGTTTATTTTCAACTGCTGATTAAATTCGCTGAGTGTTGTAACAACTGAAATCAAACATGTAGAAGATAGGTTAACTATTTTGTCACTTCAGTTTAAGTCAAATAATTGGTATTAGTTTCCGAATAAGGACAGTAGATTTGTAGTAAAGTTTCAACTCGGTAAGTTATAACTCACTGGCTTCTATTCTCGATTCACCGCGAGGATAGACTAAATTGTGCAGATAACAACTCCTTCACACATTCGTTTAATTTTTAGAAGGAGAACATACCTTTAGTTGAAAGGTGTTTGCAAGTAATAGTGACAGTTTTATGACTTAAAAATTGTTAGGATGTAATAGGTGTGTTAAAAATATGACATTTCGCCACTGAAATGCAATACGCCGTTGTTTGAGTATTCCTAGTTACTTCCTCAAAAACATCTTTCACATACACCTTTAATTCATATGAGGGGAATATACTGTCGGGTGAAATGTGCTTGCAAGTAATAGTGATAGTTTCATAATCGAAAAAAGAAAGTTAGGGTGTATTTGAGGTGTGTGAAAAATGTGACATATTGCCGATCTGATCTGATTCGCCAGTGATGCTTGAGGGTTATAGGTCTCCTTTCTTGTGGATCGTATTATTTGACAAAACTGGAAAGGTGTTATAGAGGGTTTTACACAATATTTGTAGGGCAGTGTGGCAGTGTCAGTTAACATTTTGTTCATGTCCATTCCATTCCCCACGTGCAATAAGCTATCTGAATTAATTATTAATGTAAACAAAAATGTTTCAAAGTAGATTTTTTAAAAGGGCAGTTGATGTTAACACGTGTTCTCGAGATACTTTTGCTTTTTCTAACATGTTTTGGAAGGGAGGTCGCGGTGTATCATTTATTCTTTCATTCATTCATTCATTCACATATGTACTTCTTTCTTTTATTTTTTCGTTATTTCGTTCATTCACTCACATAATGCTTGCTCTTAATTCTTACTATAATTCCTTCATTCATTGTAAAATTTCGACTGATACAATAAACTGGCTGAAGTTCTGTTAAACCAGGGATAATCTACAACGTATATACTCTATATAGTCTCCCTGGTTAAACACAACTGAAGTTGCACTGGGAACGAGCCAAGTCCCTGTGTGCGTTGGAGCATGACGAGGCACACGTTAATTAGTACAAATGGTAAAGAAAGTAAGCGAGTGACCTATCCCTGTTGTAGAGTATCCCTGATTTAAAGTACTTCGCTGACATTTTTTTACAATTTATCATTAATTATCAAGCATAAAATTAAATGTTGTCGTCACGATATGGCTGAAATATACGCCGTAAAGCTAGTAAACAAGAATAGATATCATATGACTGTATAAACAATTCAATCAATATAGGCTCCGCACGAACCCAACATTAATAGCATACTCTGCATCCCTGTGTAATGAAGTTAACTCAACCTGCCGTTTGTGCCATTTGACCTCCCTTGTCATGCATATGTAGAGTAGCTCAGTTCAGGCTGAACAAGCGTGGAAGAGACAGTAATCCATATCATTATTGATATGATGCAGTCAGGGTTTAACACTCGACACTGCTTTGCCGTGTATAGGGTGGGGGTTGGTCGTTTTCATCTTTAACTCTTTACAACCCTCAAGTATGTTATAGACAGAACAGATACAATAATAGCTTCTGTTTAGCGTGCATTTCACAAGCATCGTAACTGATCTCAGTTGGAAGAAGTGCTTGTGCTTGTCAGCATTTGTCTGGCTTCCAGACGGAGAGACAATGTGTATCTATGATCGCCTGCTGTTAGTAACAGGTACAGGTGGTCTGTTATCTTAATTGCTCTGTGTCCAACCTTTGGAACGCGCCGGTCCTCGTTCTACGTACATTCTCTTTTACATCCTCAGATCTTTCTTATGATTTGAACCAATCACACCATGGCCAAGACCCCCAGCACCCACTCTTGGGTGATATCAGTCGCAACGTATGTGGGTTCTAGACGGGTACCCGGGTGGAATGATAGTACAGGGCAGTACAGATAGCGGGCAGTACCAAGTGCATGCACTGCCACTGACTCTGATGCATGGTTTATTCCTCTTGAAATTGTCATGGTATTTTATACTGGAGTTTGATACTTTCACTCTCAACTGATATTTGTCTGCCATGACCTCATCATCGACATACTTGCAGGCACGTCTTGAACAACTAGCCCCGCCCTGATGATGTCACCATGACACGCCTGAAGGCTGCGTTTCGTATGTATGATTTGCATTTTTCTATATTTTATAAAAGGGAGAAAACTCCGATGACAATTTCAACTCTGTTTCTCACACACACTAGCATTTGCATTTTCATCCACAAATGCATGTGCAGTGGTAAGTATCTAATGTCGGGTATACGTAATACGGGTTAGCACCATAAAACTGACAATAGTGCGGACACGCGTTCACTGAGAACCACACACATACACACGCATAGAGACACACGCACATATACAATGAGAGAGACACAGACACACAGACACACACACACACACACACACGTAGACGGAGACATATAGGCACACATAAACAGAGACACACACATACATAAATAAACACAAATACACAGAGAGAGACGCGCAGACACATACAGGGAGAAACACACATACAGAGAGAGGAAACACATACATACACATACAGAGAGAGAACGAGGCACAGAAACATGCTCACAGAGACAGTGAGACACACATAGACAGACACTGAAAAGGACAAACACAGATACACACACACGCTCAGATACCCCCCGCCCCCCAACCCCCCTCCCCTAACAAACACACACACATATACACACACACGCCAACATACACGCTAAAATACACACACAAAACCATGTATACAGGCACAATCGAATAGATACTGACACAGAAATACTCACAGACGCCCACTCATACAAACACACATACACAAGCACACATACACAGACAGACACACAAACACAGACAGGCAGACGTGACTGTATCAGTGAAATAGTTTGAAACACAGTATCAATCTGCCTTCCTCTCTCCTGTTTACATTTCCCTGCATTTTCCTTATCTGGCCCTTACATTGTGACACCACACCCATTTCTGGTGTCCTCTGTCGTGATACTGCTGAACTATTGCAGAAAGTGGCATGTAAGTAACCTCACTCTCTTACTCACATTCACACGAGTAGCGAAAAAACATGCAATTAATGCTAGCATTATTTGATAAATGCGAAAAATGCGTCGATAATATACTTGCATTAAAATAATAACGCATTTCAGTTTGACCATGTCTAAATTTGAGAACTTAACACAAAGCGGAAATCTGTTGTCATTATTGTCTTCAGGTTAGCATTCATCATAACAATACCAAAGATAACAACACTTTTGACAAATTCTCATAACATTAATTCACAAATCAGCCCAAACTTTAAGGTACCCATCGAAGCGTATGCGGTAGATATTCCAGAGTGCACTTTCAATAATTTACTCATCTTTTCCAACTTTCAGTGGCACTGCTTGGTTTCTTGTGTGTCGTTGCCTTACTCCTCATCAAGGATGTAAGAGGAACTAAAGGTCGAGGCGTTAACAAGCTGAGTATGTATATTAGGCTACATAAAAAAACATAAATGTTTCTCGGGCACATTTTTTTTGTGCAAAAGTAACGAGAGCGGCATGACTTTTAAAAAAAAATTTGATAGGAAAAAGCGAGGAGGGAGGAACACATTTTTATTTTTTTTATATCAGTAAGACAGATTGGAGTATTTAGTTAATGAGTTGTAGATTCAGTCAAACTCGTTCTTACAGACACTCATGCTTATAGTGGACAAATTGATGAGCGTGACGCGGTTAAGTCAAAATCATTGTTTTTAAATGGGAATAAAAATGTTATGCGCACAAATAAAAGTGACGCGCCGATGCCCGAGAAACATTTCACTTTTTTATTTAGCCTTAATGATATACATGTATGTTTCTGGGCGAAGGAAAGGATACACGTAAAAAGAAGAGAAATACTAAACAAGCTAAAGGTTGACTGAAACAGTCAGTGAACACTGCAAAATGATAGTCCAGACATATGAATCATATACATCGCTACTGAATTGCCTCGTCTTGCTTCTTTCACCTGCTCCCCTCTCATCGCTGGGTTGTATACGTATTTCGCCTCTATGTGTGTGTTTGTGTGTGTGTTTGTGTGTGTGTTTGTGTGTGTGTGTGTGTGTGTGTGTGTGTGTGTGTGTGTGTGCCACACGCAAACTGTAGCGCTAATGGGTTGCGCAACATAGAGAAAACGGTCAGTGTTCTTACTTGCGAGCGAAGCGAGCAAAGGTTGGCAAAGTACTTTCTTCGCTTCGGTGTCAAAATAAAATATCGCCACCATCAAAGGTATGCACCCATTTCTTCACTGGGCTGTGCTTTCACATTTCCACCCCCGTGTTGAACAATTACTCACTTGAAATGTTTTTTATTCAACATTTCAAGCGCAACTCGTGGTATATGAGACCGTTCTTCGCCTCCATTCCCCCTTCCAGCTTCCGGTTCAGCGGTGTGAAGGAACAGGAGAGTATTATTCCATCTGGAATATTTACAGTTACCTCCCCTGCTTCATTCGCCTATTACGCCAGAAGCGTTTTTATGTGGAATAAATGTTGCGAAAATTCCAACAATAGCGACGTCAGATAAGACCAATAAACTCCAACAGGTTCATGATAAAATTAGGCAATATGGTATTTCTGTTTATTTATGTTTATTCTTGTTTCGTCACTCCCTTCAACCGGAAGCTGGCAGGGGTAATGGAGGCGAAGAACGAATTTAATACCATGAGTGGCGCTTAAAATGTTGAATAAAACATGTTTCACGTGAGTAATTATTAAACATGGGGTAGGAAATCTGAGATCACAACTAAGTGAGGAAATAAGAGTGCTCCTTTGATCGTGGCGATATTATAATTTGACATGAAAAATATTTTTCTATCCGAAGCGAGGGAAATACGTTGCCAACCTTTGCTCGCTTCGCTCGCATATAAGAAGACTTGTCATGTTCTCTATGCTGCGCAACGCCATTTGCGACACAGAGCCTGTGATTATACAGACTGGGGAAAACGTGTTTTCAGGTTTCAAGCATAGGGAATGCAATTTGTCTTCATGTCTTTCCATGAATTAATATGTTCTTTCAGGATTTAAGCGTCGGCCTGGCCCAACTTTCATTCACGAAATAGAGAAGCTAGACGGTAAATATATGGGCATTACTCATGATGATCAGTTTACTTTACACGGGGGATATAGGTGACTCATTCGCATATAATCATGTAATTGTGCAGGGATTTTTAACACTTCAGGTGTGCCCAGACAATCCATTGATGAACAACATGAGCATCGATCTATGCAATGGGGACGCGATGACATGTGTCAACCAAGTCAGTCAGTCTGACCGCCCGATTCCGCTAGTAGCCTCTCACGACAAGCGCAAGTTACTGATGATCGATTGAGACCAGGGTTTTCGTTTCACAAAACTCTCGTAAGCCTAAGATCTCGTAACTTTTCTCGTAGCATCCATAGCTCCTGTGTTGTAGTATATATATATAGGAGGCACAATGGCTACGAGAAAACTTACGAGATCTTAGGCTTACGGGAGCTTTGTGAAACGGGGCCCTGGATGTCAAGTCATATGGAATAACCTGCATTTGCAGGAGATAGGAATGCATTTGAAACGTGGATTTGACAAAGAATTTACAAAGCGTCTCTGAGCTGATGCGTGGTGAAATAACATTCATCGATGTACTAGAAGTATATTATCCCGCACAGAACACTGTCAAACAAGCAGTGTGTGAACAGCATGGCGCCTATGCGGAGAACACTAATGGTCCATTCGGTTGACCACATGTTTTGATTCTGCTTCCAGTTTTCGCATCGCGTGTCACATTATCATCACTGTCAATGCATATGATTTCAGATATGGAGCTTGTGGCACATAGCAACACGCAGGACGACGTGACGCAGCTAGTTGACCTATTCCAGGATAAAGTAACAAGTACGATTTTCGTTTCCGTTAATTCTCGTTCTTACATTTAAAGTGTAAAACTTTGTCAGATTAGATAGATACATAGTAAGTTGTATGAATCAGAATGTGTGACTGGCAAGAGCCGATAAATTTACCATAAAGCAGGTCACAAGATATAGTCACAAGAATGGCAAGACTCGATAAATTACCATAAAACAGGGATAGTCACAAGACTGGCGAGAGTTGAAACATTACCATAAAACAGGGATGGTCACAAGACTGGCAAGAGTGGAGAAATTACCATAAAACAGGGATGGTCACAAGACTGGCGAGAGTGGAGAAATTACCATAAAACAGGGATGGTCACAAGACTGGCAAGAGTGGAGAAATTACCATAAAACAGGGATGGTCACAAGACTGGCAAGAGTGGAGAAATTACCATAAAACAGGGATGGTCACAAGACTGGCGAGAGTGGAGAAATTACCATAAAACAGGGATGGTCACAAGACTGGCGAGAGTGGAGAAACTGCCATAAAACAGGGATAGTCACAAGACTGGCAAGAGTGGAGAAATTGCCATAAAACAGGGATAGTCACAAGACTGGCAAGAGTGGAGAAATTACCATAAACCAGGGATAGTCACAAGACTGGCAAGAGTGGAGAAATTACCATAAAACAGGGATAGTCACAAGACTGGCAAGAGTGGAGAAATTACCATAAACCAGGGATAGTCACAAGACTGGCAAGAGTGGAGAAATTGCCATAAAACAGGGATAGTCACAAGACTGGCAAGAGTGGAGAAATTACCATAAACCAGGGATAGTCACAAGACTGGCGAGAGTGGAGAAACTACCATAAACCAGGGATAGTCACAAGACTGGCAAGAGTGGAGAAATTACCATAAACCAGGGATAGTCACAAGACTGGCAAGAGTGGAGAAATTACCATAAACCAGGGATAGTCACAAGACTGGCAAGAGTGGAGAAATTACCATAAACCAGGGATAGTCACAAGACTGGCAAGAGTGGAGAAATTGCCATAAAACAGGGATGGTCACAAGACTGGCAAGAGTGGAGAAATTACCATAAAACAGGGATGGTCACAAGACTGGCGAGAGTGGAGAAATTACCATAAACCAGGGATAGTCACAAGACTGGCGAGAGTGGAGAAATTACCATAAAACAGGGATGGTCACAAGACTGGCGAGAGTGGAGAAATTACCATAAAACAGGGATGGTCACAAGACTGGCAAGAGTGGAGAAATTACCATAAACCAGGGATAGTCACAAGACTGGCGAGAGTGGAGAAATTACCATAAACCAGGGATAGTCACAAGACTGGCAAGAGTGGAGAAATTACCATAAACCAGGGATAGTCACAAGACTGGCGAGAGTGGAGAAATTACCATAAACCAGGGATAGTCACAAGACTGGCGAGAGTGGAGAAATTACCATAAAACAGGGATAGTCACAAGACTGGCAAGAGTGGAGAAATTACCATAAACCAGGGATAGTCACAAGACTGGCGAGAGTGGAGAAATTACCATAAACCAGGGATAGTCACAAGACTGGCGAGAGTGGAGAAATTACCATAAAACAGGGATAGTCACAAGACTGGCGAGAGTGGAGAAATTACCATAAACCAGGGATAGTCACAAGACTGGCAAGAGTGGAGAAATTACCATAAACCAGGGATAGTCAGAAGACTGGCAAGAGTGGAGAAATTACCATAAACCAGGGATAGTCACAAGACTGGCAAGAGTGGAGAAATTACCATAAACCAGGGATAGTCACAAGACTGGCAAGAGTGGAGAAATTACCATAAACCAGGGATAGTCACAAGACTGGCGAGAGTGGAGAAATTACCATAAAACAGGGATGGTCACAAGACTGGCGAGAGTGGAGAAATCACCATAAACCAGGGATGGTAACAAGACTGGCGAGAGTGGAGAAATTACCATAAACCAGGGATAGTCACAAGACTGGCAAGAGTGGAGAAATTACCATAAACCAGGGATAGTCACAAGACTGGCAAGAGTGGAGAAATTACCATAAACCAGGGACAGTCACAAGACACTCAGCGCAAGTGGAATGTTCACGGCAATGGGTACACGTCAGAATTGGGCGTTCCATCTTTTGTCAGTGATACTTCTGATTTCTGATCGTTAAACATTCTGAAAAAAACTTCACTAAAGCCTTGAACGTTATAACCATGATGAAGCAGCGCTTGAGCAGTAATCGTATAACCTTCTTTGAAATGTATCCAGAATAGCACTCTCGATTGTTCATTAAAAGCTGTGAGTGATAACAATTTTAAACCGCTTTTAGCAATATTCCAACCATATCACGACGAAATACGCTTCACACACTGGACCCACGTGGGGAATCGAACCCTGGTCACTTGAACCACCAGGATACGCCACCGCCCTTAAAAGCTGTGGACGGAAGACACTTAAGGCTAGAGTATTTCTCGAGATATGGGCGGTGCAAATTGGAGTGAGTGAGTGAGTTTAGTTTTACGCCACGCTCAGCAATATTCCAGCTATATGGTGGTGGTCTGTAAATAATCGAGTCTGGACCAGACAATCCAGTGATCAACACCATGAGCATTGATCTGCGCAATTGGGAACCGATGACATGTGTGAACCAAGTCAGCGAGCCTGACCACCCGATCCCGTTAGTCGCCTCGCACAGTCGACTTTCATGGTAATCATGGGTTGCTGAAGACCTATTCTACCCCGGGACCTTCATGAGTCGGTGCTAACTGGAAAGCTGGATCTTCTTTTTTGTCACAGGACCCGTGAAGGTCCGGAGTAGAATAGGCCATCAGCAACCCATGTTTGCCATAATAGGCGACTAAGCTTGTCGTAAGAAGCGATTGTCTGGTCCTGACTCAATTATTTACACACCGTCGATAATATAGCTGGAACACATGTATTGCTGAGTGCGGCGTAAGGCTACACTCACCCACTCACTTCAGTGTTGTAAGTACATTGTGTTTTTTTGTATTCCCTCCATATACGGTTTCCCTTTGGCGCACAACACATTTGTATCTCGTGCTGAACTTTTTCACGTGTAATTACTGATGTTTGTAGAAATAAATAGACTAAACTGGTTGCCTGATGTATGAAAAAATCTAAATTTATTCCTGTTCTTTGATCAGCGCGGTACAATGAAAACTATGAAAAACCGTAATGGCTGAAACAAAACATTTAAAATGACATTTCAGAGGTTCATTGTTCCTACCTTTTCAGCGCTGAAGCGGAAAAAAATTTGGTCAGAGTTGCCTCCCTTTCCACGGTGTACAGGCAAGGAAAAGAAAGCATGTAAGTCAACCAGTATTAATACTATCAAATACTCGTTATTACGAAATCTCCATCAGTACAGAATGAAAATACCTCAGCATGTACTAGCGTTCTGTCACTAGAAACTGACATTAATTTACGGGGTGGTCAGTCTAGTGTGTGAGTGAAGTTAGTTTTACTCCGCACTCAGCACTATTAAAGCTATATTTCCGCGGTCTATAAATAATTGAGTCTGGACCCTACAAACCAGTAATCAACAGCATGAACATCGATCTGCGCAATTGGGTGAGTGAGTGAGGTAATATTTAACATCACATCGGTAATGTTTAAGGCATGTCGTGACGATAACAAATTTGACGGTTATACAGCATATCTATATAATTCATAAAAAATATATTTTATAAAACTGTGTCGTCAAAGGACCATAAAACAACTAGACAGATCGAATTTGAAAGTAGTATGAGAAGTTAAAACCAATCTCACAATTTCTGAAGGTAATTAAAGAAGACAATGCAATATAAAAATCGGCTATAGATCGCCGACAACAGAAAGTAGATCACCATTCTAGGGACCATGGGGACTTACAGTACTTTATCTACTTGCATGGATCCTAGTTAGATTTACACCATGCCTGCAGCCGCAGGCGACTGTAGGAAACATTTAGCCGAAATACAAACATACTACCTTTTAAAATGAACTGGTAAGTTTACAGTTCACTTTGAAAGATTTTTGACTTACTTGCCCTCTCCGAGAGTAATAATTTTACGATACTTTAACCCAATTCGAGGATACAGCCACTAACAATCGCACATGCAAATTTACTCTACCACTGATAAGATATAGCTCATTTCTTTAGAGACAAATTTATTTCTTTTTTATTAAAAAAACCCAAACAAACAAACAAGTATTAAATGATAATATACAGTATGAAAAAAGATCCTTTATTGTTTTGGCACTGAAATATTTATCCCTTGTGATAACGCAGTGGGAATGAGACGTGTCAACCAAATCAGCGATTCCGCTAATCGCCTCTTTCTACAAGTATCGGTTACTGAAGATCAGTTCTAACCTTGATTTTCACGGGGTGTTCAGTCTAGACTTACATGTTGTGAATAATATGAAACATTTGTTTGTCTCACCCTTGGTAAATCAGAAAATTAGACAATCATGAATTTGATGCATACCTATCTACCTCGTTAGTTTTTTCTTCTCTTGTAACACTATGTGAATATTTGAAAAATGTTTCAGTGAAACTGTGTAATGATACAGCTGCCTGCAAACAGCCACTTCCGGCAGCTGACAGCCAGGAAAACATCCGCAATGTTCTTACACCCGTGACCAAACTCAAAGAGGGGGCACTGGAGAGGATAAAGGAAGTTTTCAACATTCAGGAGAGGAGGAAATATGCCTTTGTGACGGCAGCATCAGCCGATCACTTTGATGAATCCCAGGAGATGATCATGACTCTGGATAAATACATCTTCCCTTTTCTGAGCAACTACTCGTTCTATTATTACGACATGGGTCTGAACAAAAGTCAGTTGAAACTGGTAAGCAATTTTTTCATTACAGGCTGAAGGACAGAAACACATAAGATAAAAGGGTGCTGACAGAATCAGTAGTCATATTTGTAGAATAACGTAGTATTAATAATTGTTGCAGATGTAGCATTCAAAGATGGGCATATTGTACAAGAAGCAGTCAGATAGCGCTATAAATAGTAGTATTAGTGATAAGTCCTAGGAATCGTATAATAGAGTAGGTAGTGAAAACAGTTGCAACAATAGTGGTAGTAGTAATGGCAGTAGTAGTAGTAGTAGTAGTAGAAGAAGTAGTAGTAGTAGAAGTAGCGATGGCAACCACTGCAGTTGCAGCTCTTTGAGTAGTACTAGTGATAGCAGCTGCTGCAGTAGTATTAGTGGTAGCAGTAGTAGTAGCAGTGGTAGTATTAGCAGCAGCAGCAGCAGTAGTAGTAGTAGTAGTATTAGCAGCAGTGGTAGTAGTAGTATTAGTAGCAGCAGTGGTAGTAGTAGTAGTGGCAGCAGTAGTAGCAGCTGCAGTAGTAGTAGTAGTAGTGACAGCAGCAGTAGTAGCAGCAGCAGCAATAGCAGTAGCAGCAGCAGCAGTAGTAGTGGTAGCAGTAGTAACAACAGCAGCCGTAGGGACAAAGGTTTTTGTAGTGGTAGCAGTAGTAACAACAGCAGCCGTAGGGACAAAGGTTTTTGTAGTGGCAGCAGTAGTAGCAGCAGCAGTAGTAGTGGTAGCAGCAGTAACAACAGCAGCCGTAGGGACAAAGGTTTTTGTAGTGGCAGCAGTAGTAGCAGCCGCAGCAGTAGTTATGGCAGCAGTATGATAAATAGAAGCTGTAATGGTTATTGTTGATAAACATCGACCAGTTTCACAGACAGTTAACTGACTTTCATGTTTATATCCCATGTTGTTACAGCTTCAGGAATATGGAAGAGCTGAAATAAAACGGTACCCGTTTGATTTGCTCCCTGATCGCTTTTCCTACTTGAGGTGTTACACATGGAAGCCAGTTGTAATACAGGTAAATCTATTGACATAGTTGTCTCGGGAATACACTAGGATATTTTACGGTTATGTACAATGACATGAAGGCTTTGTGACTCAGTATAAACATTTTGAGATTATGAATAGAAGGCACGTGGCACCTTTTTCTCGAGGTCCAGTCCAAAATGTGTAAACATGAATCTGTCTTTTCAGGGAGCACTGACACACAGCACCACACATGCAAACGTACACGCAAACAACCTACTTTGTAAATGTCGCCCAAAGGGAGGTGAAACAACAAACTGAATCTTGTTAGGCTAAGTAAAAAAGCGAAATATTTATTTTTATTTGTGCGCGTAATAATTTTTTATCACCATTTAAAAAAAGTAGTTTGACTTGGCCGCGTCCCAATCATCAATTTGTCCACTATAAGAATGAGAGTCTATAAGAACGAGTGTGACTGAATCTGCAGCTCAATGACACGTGCTAAACTTCCCAAGCTGTATTTCTGAGGGGAAAAAATAAAAATGTTTTCCTATTTTTCAATCTTCCGTCACTATTTTTCTATTAATAGTTTTGAAAAGTCCTACCGCCCTCGTCACTTTTGAAGAAAATGTGCCTGAAAAACATGTGTTGATTTTTATGCAGCCTTATCAAACCTATTTTCTCCTTTCGTATCCATACCTTTGGACCGGTCAGCTCTGCAGAACTTGCAAATACCTCTTCATTTTCACGAATTCATGAGTATTACTATTACTATTACTATTAGTATTACTATTCTTGTACAATCATTTCCAGGCTCATTTTGACAATGCTGAGTACACAGTTTGGTTGGACGCATCTGGAAGATTCGACAAGGGAAACCTACGTGAAATGTTCGACTTGCTGAGAGAAACAGGAGTACTTTTGTCACCATGGCCTAAATATCCTTTTGCCCAACACTGCTCAAAGTATATGTTTTCCTACTTCAACACTGAACCATGTCACTTTTCAGTTTATCACGAATCTGAAGCCAATGTTATTATGTTACACAACCAGCCATTTACACGACGACTTGTAATGGATCCATGGGTGTCGTGCGCAGTGGACCCAAACTGTATGTGTCATCCAGGTGCAACAAAACTGTACTTTTGCTCATTCAGCACCAGGAGGTATGGCAAATGTCATCGGTATGACCAGTCCGCGCTCAATTTGATTCTGTTACAGATGTTCAGAAGGAATATTCATTCTATACAGTATGCGAAAAGGAAGTATGCACATGTCTCGAGGAGGATAGGACAATTGTATCTAAAAGATATGTTCAATAAAATATCATGATATCATTGTGTTTGTACTTTATACTGTGTACATAAATACATTTGCATTTGTGAGTGGGTTTTTTCACACTCAACAATAACAGTATGGAACGAACAAAACAGTGTCTTACACAATCAACTAAAGTTTATTATTGTTATTTGCTTGCTTGTTGTTTAACAATGCGCCTAGCGGTGGTGGCTGTTAATAATCAGTTGTTGACCAGATTATCCACTGATTAACAACATGAGCACCAAACTACACAACTGGGACATGCTGACGTGTGTCAACAAAGTCAGCGAGTCTGAACACCCATTAGTCGCCGTAATTTAAAGATAGGCATGAGTTATTGAAGACCAGTTCTAACCCAGATCTTCACGGGGCCAGTGTTATTCGGGTAAGATTACACATTGCCAAGATGAATCAGTACTTACAGTAGTACACGTGCAAGCACTCCGTTCTTCAACTATCTCATTCCCAGTATTTAACTGTAACTGAAACTTATCATTACTTCTGTTTCCCTGTCTATGAAACCTGCGCTTGCCTTTACTATAGTCTGTTGCATTTGATCTGCTATTAATGAGAGAATTTAGGTTTATCCTGATTTCAGCAATATTCCAGCAAGATCACAGCGAGGGACATCAGAATGCCTGCTATTAAGACATTCCCACATATCTATGGGGATGATTTAATGCAATGCACTTAAATGCGCATACTGCAGTGCAGCTGGCTGCCAATGACAACTGATTTGCTTCTTCGTTGTAATACTTCTTTATCTCGAAAAACATTGAATCATGCATGATGCACGGAAATTACCGATGTTTTGCGAATGATGATAGTTTGCTAAAACAAACAAAAAACACAAAACACAAAACACAAAAACAAATCACTGTCAGACTGATTTACAAAGCCATGCCTGTAGAATTGTGGC
Organism: Haliotis asinina; assembly: GCF_037392515.1. Classification (NCBI taxonomy): domain Eukaryota; kingdom Metazoa; phylum Mollusca; class Gastropoda; order Lepetellida; family Haliotidae; genus Haliotis; species Haliotis asinina. The sequence continues at coordinate 11,451,326 of NC_090290.1, read as the reverse complement.
CCTGGAATGTTGAATGTTGAATTTATTGGTGAATTTGAACATTCAAAGGTCATTTTCAAGGTCAGTACCGATTGTAACCTTAATGAGGCCGTTTGGCAGTCAGCACTATCTTCCTCAAACTCTCTGTCTGCCTCAAGATCACTTAAAAGGATTTGGAGAAATATTTCGTATCAATATCTGTTTCTATTTATACATATGTAAAGGTCCTGTTAATCTGCATTCCAGAACCCAGTTATTTCATCAGTGTATATAGATTTACAATAAATAATTAATAAGTACTTTTTGCAGTTTGTCTAATGTTAATTCTATTTATCTAAGAATTTCAGTTCATCTATTTATCTTTTCATAACCATTAAAACCATCATTACTTAAATTAGTCATAGCTTTGATTTAGATTTCTGTAATCAATTATTAAACCATAGCCTTAAAATGCATCGACACAACCCACGTATAACATTTCTAAAAGGATCATTGTTTCAATTATTTAATTTACAGATACAGATTGCGGACCCACTGACCTGGAGATTAACTTAGACCTGTAATTATTTATCATTACAAATTATCATTTGTATTATGCTCCTAATTTCATTTAAGGAAATCTTATAACGCAACATTTTTATTCTTTAGGCTTTAGTAAGAAACAAAAACCTCCATGTAAACACTGACTAGATATATAGAGTGAACACTTCTATCTTCGTCAGAAATATATTTGAATGTTCTCACGTGTGTTATATTTTAGTTTTGTATGATTTGATCATATTTTTACTCAAAGAATCTAGTTTGTAAACAAGCAGAAGTTTGCTTACATCAATACTTCAACATATATCATTTAAACAAAATGCACAAGAATTGAGTACACAAGACAACAAATTAAATCATATACGTGTGTTCGTGAGAGAACTTGAAGGTGCAGATGCGGGTAACTTGTCCTTTCTTAAAAAAAGACACGGTAATGTTCTTACCGGTTTATTGATGTTGCTTGCCAGTTTTTACAGTCACGGCCGAGGTCCTCGCTACACTTCTTAAAAACATGTGCTCAATGGGAAGGGAGATAACTCTATCACAGTACTTTGCGTTAGAAACAAAAAAGACAAAAAGTGTGGGCAGCGTTATTCGAACCAACAAAATATATTCATACAATGTGCGTTGTGGCTGCGTAGAAACCTAGAGCTTACAGTTGTACTAAGTATTGCCAGTCATCAACCAGCACTCTTCACATTCACCAAAGCCATCTAAAGTAGATGAGGGCAACAGAAACTTCATGATTGTGGACGAGTCTTTACTATTTGTCTTTACTCAAGTCTTTACTATCTGCGATCGTTAGTGTGTATATGTTAAGATACATTAAGACAGCTTCAAATCTGTTTAATAAATACCACAGCAAGCATGCTATACTTGCAAAGAAAGGCCTCATTTCAAGTTTTTGTCATATTGAATTTTTGTGTTTTACATACAGAAGTTGTCTTCTCACTGAAATATGAGCTATTCATAATAATAAAACTTAACCATAAGATTTACCGTGTTTGTTGTTTATTTTACGTAAAATGTAATAAGTGGTAACAGACAAACATTCACAATTGTAAGTTACTGTCAATAGAAGCTATCTTGCAAATGTAACAGCATGTGCATAGAGTCCCCCAATGGAACAGCACCAAGCTAAGCCTGTCATTTCATACACGCTGAAACAATGTTCTTGTCATTTTCCGGCTACAGAAACCCAGCGGAAACCTACATTACTTAGTATTAATATGGAAAATGAATCCTAGAGACAGTTTCAGTCGTAGGAATATGGCGGAAACTAAGGCTTGTTAGTTTCAGTTTTGTACACGATGCGAAAATTCTTATTGTCTGTTTCCTGGTACTGAAACCTAGCGGGAACCTACATTACACAGCATCCACTAGGATTCAGCTAAAACGGAAACTAAGTTATTTTTGTCTACTTCCCTTGCAAGGGGTCTGTATGGTCCAACCTGGTCACACCGATTGAATAGCCATGTCATGTACATGGAATGTAGAGCGGAGACGTATGTAAACAGTTTGCTTGACTGTACACTTGGCCACATCAAAAGATAGACATTTCAAGATCTCCATAACAATATTATTGTGAAGTCCAGTATTAATTTCAAAGGACAGTGAATTGATGAACACATTGTGATTGATATACTGTGTATAAATTATCTATGTCGACTAAGTAAATGCTTCCGTTATATGCAACACAAGTAGATGTACAATACAAAACTCAAGTGATAGTGTCGCCCGGTTTTCCGATGGCATTAACAAGCATCGTAAACACAACCCATGCAGACAACCATTCATATCAAAGCTTGATAAACAGATAAACCTTTAACAAAGCAGTCGTCCAATTTATCGGGGGGGGGGGGGGGGTCGGAATTTTCCACTTTTTCATGCGGTGGTAGTTCATTGTATGTGTAATTGAATTTACTCTAGATTTGATAGGAAGTTGCCTAAAAGGCGATTGAATGAGTCGACATGGGACATTTCTTATACGATACATATGCTGGTAATACACGTTACCATCATCACCTGAGGTACAGTGAACATGGTCTATAACAAAATAACAACACTAACAAAAACTTTTAAAAATCTGGAGAGACGTTTCAAATCTTGAAAGGACAGAGCATGGAGAGCATGGTGAGCTCACTGCTCAGCCCTTTTGTAATCATTATGCTTGACGTGAATGTTCAAAATAATAGACTCCAGATGCATTCCGTTGTATCATGCAAATACCGTGGCATTCCATAGGCTGTTTATTGTAAGCATCATTCCGTTTGCTTGGGGTTTGGCGCTGAATTGTAGAGATCTTGAAGGTACAAGTAACCTTTCCTCGTCGAAACATGGTGGTACTTCTTTTTCGGGATTTGTATAGAATCTATATTCCTTCTGAACAACTGCAAGAGAATTAAATTTATGGCTGACTGGTCGTAACGGTGACATTTTCCATACTCCCTGGTTCCGAATGAACACCAATATAATTCTTTTGCACCTGGATGACACATGCAGTTCGGGTCCACTGCGCACGATACCCACGGATCCATCACTAGTCGTCGTGTGAATGGCTGGTTGTGTAACATTATAAAACCGCTTTCAGATTCATGATAAATTGAAAAGTGGCATGGTTCGGTGTTGAAGTAGGAAAACATATACTTTGAACAATGTTGTGCAAAGGGATATTTCGGCCATGGTGACATTAGCACGCCCGTTTCTCTCAGCAAGTCGAACATTTCACGTAGGTTTCCTTTGTCGAATCGCGACGAGGCGTCCAACCACATCGTGTATTCCGCGTTGTCAAAATGAGCCTGAAAATATAATTGCATAAATTGTCATCAATCGAGAGGTTAACAGAAGCGTCCTATATTTAATATAGTGACACTAGTGCAACTTCAACCACTCCCAAGGGAGGTTTAGGGGACAAATATCTACACAGTAAGCCAGACAAGTCAACGTCGCAATAATACTGTAATAGCTGGCTTGTAATTATTACATATATACACAAGAAATGCAATGTAAATTTAGAAGACAAGTGTCTGCCACGAACGTTGCATTATAAAAATTGGTTTAGAAAAAATATTTATGAAAATAGTCTTAACCCGAAAACCCAACCATACATGATTTTGTAGATGTAGGTAAGTGATTGCATATCTCCTTCTCATATTTTAAAACTCTATTTCGCTACTGATATGCCAAGTAATCAATCATGCTGACTTTGTCAGAAAGCAGTGCGCTGCAGTGCACCTCATATTTAGGTTTCTCCAGTCTCTAAATTCTATAGAAAATCTCAACCGAATTGATGTTGTGGATTAAACAGAGGAAAGTAGGACCTAAAATTCATTTGATATAGCCAAACATTCCCTACCACAGAGAAGTCAGAGTGGTCGTTATGACTCTTCGATGTCTTAACCTCAGAAATTGTGTCCTGTGTGATCACACCTAACGTTATTTGCAGTGTAAAGGTCCTGCAAACACTACCACACAGCCACTCTTTATAATGAAGTGCCACGACCTTTCAAACACGGTTCTTGAAGCATGAAATCTGAGACTAAACCAGAGACTGATCATCATATACATCCACATCCTGACAACAGGCGAGTGAGTTAGTGCGTGTGTGTGCGTACGTGTGTGCGTACGTGTGTGCGTGAGTGCAAATGTGTGTGTGAGTGAGTGAGTATGGTTTCATGCTACTTTTAGCAATATTCCATCAATATCAATGGCTGATTTGGAGTCATGTTTACTAACTGGTTACTGGAAATTTCACCAGACCTCAGTCAGAAAACAAAACTAAAGTCCTCACATACTAGAAGCTTACCGGGTGTTGTCGTCAGAGAATCAAGAAGTGCACAAGAATCATTAAAGACAGTACCAGGTTTGTCGGTCTGTATAACACTATGATGTTGAAACATTGGTTGCCGTATGTGAATTGTAGTGGTATAAGTTCAAATGAAGTATGGAGATTTTTTCACCACAGACGATACAAATAGCAGCATTACCTTTGAAACAAATCACGTCTGTACCAGATAATTGTTACGCGTGTGTATGTTCTGTATATTTTGTTATTAATTAAGTAATAATTATGATGGGTCACATTTCGTATAATAGATGGTCAGCATTTGTAAGATTTTGGTAGCAGGAAATTGTGGTGTCCGGAAATTATGTGCCCTTGGTTTTCTATTTGTTACTTCCGGGAGACTGCTAGACCATTCTGCAGTTTTGGCGATGGTCGTATGTGCCCGAACTTTCGGGAAATGACTGCATTTATATAAAGGCTAGTTGTCGTGTTGAGACTGGGACATATTCACATGTCTGCAGTATATACATCAACATCAATATCCGCCAACGCCTGAAACTGCTGTCAGGTCGCTCGCCGTTTTACATTCCGCATAACTGTTTCTCTCTCGCACTAAGACTTTGATGAGTTTGCTATATTATATTTTGTGACCCATTGCCTTACATTTTGTCTCACTTGTATTATATTTGAAATCGTTTTGTGAAATTGAATTGTGACCTTGTATAGCTCTCTTTGCTAATAATAATAGTTGAATGTTTTTTTTTACTTGTTCTGTTTTGCTGGTTGACGGGGGGATTTCTTACATCGTTTTTGTCACGGCAAATTCTTAACCATAACACAATCCAGTGATTGTCACCATTCGTGTGAATACCACAGTGTAAATTGAGAAAGCCATTCAGATAGGTTAAAGCCATAAAGAAATAAAACCACTCCCATGTACACAATGATTCCAGGAGCAGAGTTTATTGTACGATTTTGGCTGCACATCACAGGCAGGTGTTTCTGAACCATCGTCAAATATTAATCATACCTGGGGTTCGCAAAGAGTGAGGGTGTCCTGGCATCTTTCAAAAACACATTCAAAGTCTTGTTAATTATTCAAACGTGAAACCCATGATTAGCTGACAGACATGTTTGAAGGAATAAGAGGCAGGATAATACGGCAAAAAACAAATACTATACCTACCTTTGAACATAGTCTCCAGATTTCCATCAGCACCATACACACAAGGATAATGAAAGACACAGGGGACAGAGCTTGATGATGTGTGTAATACAAAATAATATAATCTCCCCCAAAAACTTCTGTCATACTATGTCGCCATTGAACAGGCTTCATGACACCACGTGGACAAACCAGAAGGCGTAATAATGTCACATGTACAAACCAAATGATGTCACATGAACAAACCAGCAGTCTTAATGACGTCACTTGGACGTACCAGAAGACTTAATGATGCCACTTGAACAAACCAGGAACAGCTTCTTACCGATCCGACCCCGTAAAGCAGGTCGTAGGTCTAGTCTTACTTTTTTACCCGCTTCATAAAGACTTTATACGTTACACTGTGCCGCAAATAACCCAAAATTTAGAACCCCGACTGACCTCTCATAAATGCTGTAGGAGATCGTAAACACTACAAAGGTGTGCAAGTGATCAAAATGCGCTAACAAAGAAGACCTGAGTCATTTTGAGACCGGTCGAACGTGCTCGACACACTGGCTGATGATGACATTTTGTCCAGATACAGATTTCCTAGGCATGTTGTTTTCTAACTGTGTAAAACGTTAGAGACCCACCATTTTTGACACAATATGAAATCGCGATTTGCATCCTTATATGCTGTACAGTATAATTTCAAGGGTGAAAATCGGATAATTACTATTGGTATTGAATAATAAATATTCAAAAATTACATGTTAATATTTACTGATATCAGTTTTTCATGATATTGCCAATGATAAATCTGAAACGCTGCCGATGAACCAAGAATCGGTTGGGATGTTTCGAAAATTTACTTACGTTTTCTGAAATATTGGATGGTGTTTACAAACTCTCGTTTTGCGAAGTCCGGTAATAAGACGCCTATTACATCACGAAAATTTCAGAATCAGCTGCGAAAAATGCATCACTGAATTCCGCATACACGTTAAATCAAATTACATCTGATCTTTGTCACCAATACTAACTGTCTCGATAAAATGAAATGAAACATACCGGACGTGAAGTTTTAAATGTAAACAAAATAAATTCCGAGTTACGGTGTACAGCATTTTCTGAAAAAATTCCGACATCCTGCCGGCTATTCACAGTGTATGAATCTCCTTAAAAACAGGAAGCCCACCGGGCTGATAACTGAAAACTGTTGCTGGCCCTGTGAACATGTAACCAGCCCTGTATCAAAAGTAGGAAACTGAGGTAAGGTGTTAAAATACAGATATCAAAGAATTACTTCGTGAGGGAAGCTTAAACATAAACGTTACAAAGCTTAACTTGATCATGAACCATACATACAGATGTCGTCTAGCTACCACAATTGTAAACTATTTTCAAAACATCACCCGTAGACAATGACATGGTACACTGTATACCCATGGAAAATGGATTGGCCTATAGAGCTGTCTATAAAATAAAGTTGTAAGCCCGTCATGCAACTAGCAAACAGCGGGCCGACGCTGATGTTATTCATTGCTTTGAATGGCTCAGTGCCTTTAGAATATGCATGGAAAGAGTATCAATGCAGGAGAGAGGAAATTAAAAACTCATACAATGCAATGTTGGGAACTTGTTGAAGTTTCTGTGTAGCGTGACGCCATAACAGACGCAAAATAACAAGAATCAGCATTTCTGGTTTCTTCTCTTGTTTACAATGAAAGGGATGAATACTTACATACTTACATATCCAACCCTGCGTACTCTTGTCAGCGAAGGTCGCCATGTTGTTATACGTTGGTCATCGCCTGCGATGTCATACGTCACCATTGTTGTACATATTATACAATTTCTTTGAGGTAAAGGTAGGCTGAACAAGAGTGTTCCCAACTGATTCTGATCACAGTATCGGTGCTATCATGTATCGTTCATGAAACCAATTTCAGTACCTACATCTTACCTTGTTCAATATCACATCATACCTGGATACTAGGTATACGCTTCTTTTTATCTTTGAAACTTTTTGATTGTTCGAATGAATGTTACAAAAAAAAACTGACACATTGGTATGGTAGCACACCATATTTTACACCTTTCCAGTGTTGGTAGATCAAACGTAGTCATAACTGCAACATGTACTGTAGTTCCTTTAGTGTGCTATATTCAATACACTGGGACTAATATTGCAGTTTTATGTGAACAGGTTAAATTTATATGTAATTTAGTGAGAGAATCCAAAATAATTCATTAATTGATATTTTATTGCGAGAAGATAACTTGTATTTGCAATAAAAATATATACAACATCTGCATTCATATTTAAACTGTGTTTTTCATTTTTAGATACTTGGGAACAAGAAGATAAGCAGGTGCATGTTTGGTTGTTGCTGTATGCGTTGCTATGCAACAAAGTAGCTCTTAAACGATGTACAACATGGATTTAGGACCAGGTGGTATGGCATGGATACGTCGTTGTGGTGAAACGGTCATAAAGGAGGTAAGGAGAGGGTCGTAAACAAGGCTGTGTGGACTGCGACCTCCTAAATTCAGGAGGCCTTTGTGAAACGGACTTCAGCAGGGTTAATGATGTCACATGAACAAACCAGCAGACTTAATGATACCACACTAACATTGGTGATACCATGTCGCCATACCAGCAAACTTACTTACAATACATGATTCTATCAGCTAATCACGTGACAGTCACGCTTACATGAGATTGCAACTGCGCATGCTCGAATCAGTGCAAATCTGTGCTTTCGTAGAGGTCGGACGTGTAAATCTCAGCTGGGGAATAAAAGTTTTCCCGCGCGATTATGTTAACTGATTAGCAGCTTATGGTTTTATAATTACAACCCAGCTTCCCAAAACATCACTATAATTAGTGCTAAAACAACCATTATTATCTGTAACGGCAGAACTTGAGTTTGTGCAATATTAAAACCTCCTGTGACGGAGGCGCGATAATGGCGGAGGCTTGTTTAATAACAAGTCCGTCGGCAGACAGTGAGCACACAGGTCAACACAGCAAGTCAAAGTCCAAAAACAAAACTGACTGTAATGGTAAAAAATCCAGTCGCGGGAAAGTACCGCCAGTTATCAATAATGCTATTCTGGGCCCGAGTGGCCAAGCAGTTGAAAGTGAACCCTCTCGCAATCTGATGTCCGAACTTGTGGCCGAAGTGAAAAACATGAGCCAAACTATGGACACTAGATTAGGTGATTTTCAGGAACAAATAGATTCGTTCTATTATGGCGGTGCAGAAGACCAAACATATGGTCAACTTGATGAGGATGAAGAAAATGATTATATTGAACCAAGTCAGAACAAACCCCATGAAAGTTCAATGAGTGTACGAACCGAAACCGGTTCTGTTGGAATTGCAAACCAGTTGCTTAACACACACCCTGCGCATGAGCAGGAAGTGGCTATGCCGCCTTCCGGTGAGGAAAATGTTGACGAGATACGATTTTTCAGTGCTGTCCGTTCTAACTTGCTGCTTGAGTAGTCGGACGGTGGTCCCATCGACGCAAAATTGGCGGACCTGGTAACTGAACTCTTTGAGACGAAACCGGACGAATCGTCCTTATTGACAAAATATAAATCGATCAAAAGGCCTGGAAATTGTGATGGGTTGAAAACTCCCGAGGTAAACAAACTTCTGTGGGATTCTATAAATTCCGGAGCGAGATCTATGGACTGTGGAATGCAAAAAGTTCAAAATGGCGTGGTAAAAGCTGCCACATGTGTTGTTGCTGCACTAGAAGTGCTGATGAAAAACAAGAAGGATATCCCTCCTCCTGTCTACTCTGATATGGTGAACAAGTTATCAGATGCATTGACTATGACCTCCTATTCTAACAGGGAAACCGTTCAAAGGCGGAAAGAACTCATACGACCGCATCTGAATTCTCAGTATCGACCCTTATGTACTCCAAGTGCACCCACTTCATGTGACCATCTGTCTGGTAATGCTATTGCTAAAAGTCTGAAAGACATGAATATGGCCAGTCATCTTGGGAAATCAATCAGCAGAGGTCGTGGATATCGCCAGACTGCCCGCTATGTGCCTTATAACAACCAGTTTGGCCGCAGAGTCAGAGGCCGTGGTCGTGGCCGTGGTCGTGGTTTCCCACCTGGATATGTTTTGGCAGGGGATCCCCAATACAACAGAGGTTTCGAGAAGAAAAGACGAGTGGGGGAAGAACTAGCAGTATTGACCCCAATGAGTGAGAGTGAGGAGTCAGCTCAGGTAGGTCAGTGTCATTCCTCAAATTCAGAAGCTCACTTTAAAGCAGGTTCAATAGCTCTGTGTTTATCGGAGTGGGAGAAGCTGACCCATGACAGGCATATTCTAGACATTGTTTCAGGACTGAAAATAGATATGATAGAAAACCCAACGCAGTTTAAAGAGCCAAAACAAATCAGTTTCAATAAGCAAGAAAAGGAAATTGTTCACAGAGAGATTAAAGTCCTAAAGACACTTGGTGTCATTGAGCTGGCAGAAGAAACTGATGACCAATTTATTTCAAATATTTTCATTAGAAGGAAGAAAAATAACAAATATCTTTTGATTTTGAATTTAAAACAATTGAACCAGTGTATAGAGTACCATTACTTCAAAATGAAAAGCCTAAAAACAGTATTGCATTTGTTGAAAAAGAATATGTACATGGCATCAGTTGATCTGACACATGCTTATTATTCAGTGAGTGTACATGAAGATCATAGGAAATATTTAAGGTTCAGATGGAATGGGTACTTGTACCAATTCACATGTATGCCAAATGGGTTAGCTTGTGCCCCCCGTATATTCACAAAGTTGCTAAAGCCAGTATTTTCACACTTGAGACTGCAAGGTAATTAATGTATGGGGTATACCGATGACACATATACTCAGGCAGAGGCAAGAACTGAATGCAAGGCATCGGTAGAAGACATGGCAGGGTTGCTACAAGATTTAGGCTTTACAATAAATTACGAAAAATCCAATTTTGGACCTTCAAGGAGAATGAAATTCTTAGGCTTCATTCTGGATTCAGAAAAAATGATAATAGAATTACCAGATGATAAGGCAATACACATTGTCGAGACATGTTCATCGATTCTCAAGAATACTCATCACGCAATAAGAGATATAGCTAGACTACTAGGATTGATTGTCTCGTGTTTTCCTGCTGTAACATTTGGTCCGCTATACTATAGATCTCTTGAAATGGAGAAGACAGCAGCTCTAAAACACAGTAAAGGTGATTTTGATGCAAATATGTGTCTATCAGCTGAATCTAAACAAGAGGTAATTTGGTGGAAGGATAATGTTTTAGGATCGACAAATACAATTGGTCCCTTCCAAAACCCTGATTTTACATGTTGTTATATGTTTTCCCCATTCTGTTTATTATCAAAATGTTTGCAGAAGATTGAAGCTGATAGAGCCAGAGCAGTGACTATTGTCCCATGGTGGCCTGCACAAACTTGGTTTGCTCATTTATTGCAATTACTGTGTTGTAGACCCCTGATGTTGCCTGTGCGGAAGGACCTTGTAACCAGTGTGGAAGGTCTGCCACACCCCATAGCCAGGAGGCTGAGAGTGACAGCCTGCCTACTGTCCGGTATTGCTTCACACAGAGAGGAATTTCCGATGAAGCAGCCAAGTTCCTTGTCAAATCTTGGAGAAAAGGAACACGCAAGCAGTATGCCAGTTACCTCACTAGATGGAGAAAGTTTTGTTCTCCAAGGAAAGTTGATTTCAGTTTGCCATCTTTAGCAGATGTGTTAGATTTCCTACTCTCGCTCGTCCAGACTCGACTGAGTTATAGTTCTGTGCATACTGCAAGATGTGCCGTATCTAGTATTGTACTGCTTAATGATCAACCATGTGGTAGTCACCCAATGGTATCTAGGTTTCGTAAAGCTGTTTTACAAGAGAACCCACCAGTACCGAAATATTTGGAGGTGTGGAGCGTAAAAGATGTTCTTACTTTCCCTGCAAAGTTTGCAAACAATGTCTATTTCTTTGAAAGAGCTGACTATCAAATTAGTATTGTTGATGTCTTTGACAACTGCCCAGAGAGGTCAGACCTTACATTTATTGGGCATAAACAACATGACAGAGAAGGACTGTGACATTCCTTTTCACTTTGTTGATTTAGTTACGCAATCTAAGCCTGGAAGACTGGCAAAACCTTTGGTTCTGAAGAAATATTCAGTGGACAAACGTGTGTGTGTGTTGTCACTGTTCTGAGAGAATACATAAGAAGAACAGCAGATTTAAGAGGTTCTGAGAAAAAAACTGTTAATTGCATATATCAAACCATATAAGGCTGTATCACGCGACACCGTATCACGTTGGATTAGGACTGGCCTGACTCAAGCAGGTATTGACACTAACGCATTTGCTGCTTACAGTACTTGGGCTGCAGCTGCATCAACAGCACGGCAGGCCTCTGTGCCGATCAGAACAATACTTGAAAAAGCAGACTGGTCATCTGAGCATACATTTGCCTGTTTCTATGATGAGACGGTTGTTTCAAGAGATAATAGTTTTGTTGAAGCAATTTTGCAATGAATTATACTGAAGGGACTGACTGGTCTATGTATTGGATCAGTGATTTTGTGAAAGGGACACAGTCTGCAAGTGAAATTTCTCTTAAATGAATGCTTAACTTGTTTCGAGAAGTGTTTTATTGCAAGTGTTATTTGCAAATGTACATTTAAGGAAATGTGCATGTATTTTATTTGATAACTTATAAAATGGTTTTCTAGTACCACAGTTCTGAAGTTATCAGGCAATATGCGAACATACTATTACTTTCATGTATGTTTTATGAAAATAAAAGTCCTCATATGTCGTACCATGTTGTTGGTGATTTTTATTTCTGACTTGAATTGGAAATCTGTTTATGAGTGAGCATCCATCTTCGAAGTGTCATGTAAGCGTGACTGTCAGGTGATTAGCTGATAGAATCTAAAAGTTAAACGAGCCTTACCTGTAAGTTGAAGTTTGACTGTGGTTCTATCAGCTAATCTACGTGAAGGAGGGGTTACATGCCCACCGCTGTATTATCCCTCCCTAAACATTTTTGGTCTCATGTAGGATACTCCCTCATAACTCTTCAAACGTCTGATTCGAGCATGCGCAGTTGCAATCTCATGTAACCCCTCCTTCACGTAGATTAGCTGATAGAACCACAGTCAAACTTCAACTTACAGGTAAGTCTCGTTTAACTTTTAGAATATACAGGCACAACACAGTCATGCAAACAGGCTTATTGACACTTATTTTCAGGCTTATTGGCTTACCATTTAGACGTACCGAAAGGATATATAACATCGCATGTGGCATAATGGTTGTGCTTGGACTAATGAGGAGATTATTCTTCACGCGGTGCCACAGCCTGTCGATCTACCTAGAGGTTGTCCCGGAGCTAACTAATCAAGATCATACACTTGAATGAAAAATAACATCTTGTCATATAATGTAGATGTCAAAAGATTATACTGCCAGCAAGTGTGGCCAGGTGAGACTACTGGGTACTACAGTATTGTATTACCTAAAGCAACAGATGTTTCCGAACAAGACCAAGTCTACGCCTGTACTGGCACAAGATACACATATCACAATTATTCTTTGAACATTTCATTGAGGTACAATTGGCCTATTTTCCGCGAAACATGTGCATACCTCCTTTTCTCATACTGTATAGAACGTATATTCCTTCTGAACATCTGTAACAGAATCAAATTGAGCGCGGACTGGTCATACCGATGACATTTGCCATACCTCCTGGTGCTGAATGTGCAAAAGTACAGTTTTGTTGCACCTGGATGGCACAAGCAGTTTGGGTCCACTGCGCACGACACCCATGGATCCATTACAAGTCGTCGTGTAAATGGCTGGTTGTGTAACATAATAACATTGGCTTCAGATTCGTGATAAACTGAAAAGTGACATGGTTCAGTGTTGAAGTAGGAAAACATATGCTTTGAGCAGTGTTGAGCAAAAGGATATTTCGGCCATGGAGACACAAGCATGCCTGTTTCTTTCAGCAAGTCGAACATTTCACGCAGATTTCCTTCATCGAACCTTCCAGATGCGTCCAGCCAAATTGTGTACTCAGCATTGTCAAAATGAGCCTGGAAATACAATTTACATGTGGGTTATTGGAAAGAGTTCTTCTTCGTTAATGAGCGATCAGCAAAAGAATATTACAGCTATAAATGCTTAGCGTAAAACCAAGTCTGTCCTAGACAGTCGATGTTTTAAGCACTGATCTATATGATATATAAGATAAGCTGCAAGGCAAATTGGTGCAAGAACATGCCACATGTTCCACAAATTTGGGACTTATTTGTGTTCCGTTATGAATGCATGGGCGAATATGTTATGGATATCTTAGTGTATGTGTGTTGATATTTCTGTTAGAGTTTGAAGATATATAGTATCTGATAGCTGTATTACAACATGCTTCCACATGTACCGCCTCAAGCAGGGTTGAGTGAGTGAGTGAGTGAAGATTACGGATATCAAAGTGTACGTGTGTCAATATTTCAGTTAGAGTGCGAAGATATCATAAATGTTAGATACCTGTAACACAATGGGCTTCCACATGTAACATCTTAAGTAGGAAAACCGGTCAGGCAGCAAATTAAAAGGGTAGCGTTTTATTTCGGCTCTTTCATATTGCTGTAGCTGTAACATAATTTAAACACAAACATAAAATGTAGCATAGGTGTGTTATCGCCTACTATCTGTTAATCCTTCAGTTTACGCTTGACTAAACTACATTTGAAAATGCACGTGCATTTGGAAACACCTCATATTTACAACAGAGGCTTCTTCTCGTAAACGTGTCCAAGCATATAATGCGCAATATCACAAATCAAAATACTATGTCAGTGCATCTATGCCTGTGCGTCTGCACACATGCATAGAAATCACATCATTTGAGACTTGCCTTTATTTGACAAAGTTAATAGCTTACCAGTTTCACCTGACTTTTGTTCAGACCCATGTCGTAATAATAGAACGAGTAGTTGCTCAAAAAAGGGAAGATGTATTTATCCAGAGTCATGATCATCTCCTGGGATTCATCAAAGTGATCGGCTGACGCTGCCGTCACAAAGGCATATTTCCTCCTCTCCTGTATGTTGAAGACTTCCTTTATCCTCTCCAGTGCCCCCTCTTTGAGTTTCGTTACGGGTGTAAGAATATTGCGGATGTTTTCTTGGCTGTCAGCTGCCGGAAGTGGATGTTTGCAGGCGGCAGTATCATTGCACATGTCCACTGGGATATTTATACAAATAAGAAAGATGAACTGCAGTCTGGATTGTCTGGTCCTAACATGTCTGGAATATGTCTGTTCATTTTATACACAATAGGTGGCCAATGAGTATCTGATAATACAACGAGGAGGTATATCGTACTTCTTTCCAACTGCTTCTGCTGTCAGTGATCTTGGGTTCACAACAATGTGAACTTTACATTTCCTCAGAACCGTACGCTATACCAAATCTTAACTTTGAATAAGAGAAGGTGAACTAAATCATCTCTTTTCCTCACTACAGAAAGGGAATGAGAAAGGAAAAGAAAGAGATAGGAAGAAATCAGAGAGGCACAAAATGAATACTGTTCGTTTGAAGCGAGGAAGAATTGGAACACAAAATTTGGTATTCTTACACGCCTTGATTTCCTTGCCAGTGCATGGTGGAGAGGGAGGTAACTCGGACCAAAGTCGTTTCTTCTTCAGGTCTGAACCACAGATAGAAAGCATTTCAAGTAAACAAATGTGAACAATATATATGATGCTTAACAAAACTGCGTAGTTTTAAAAGCAAAACATCGGTAACAATTATTCATATGTGACTTGCTTTTCAATTATTTAACTATGTTTTTAAAAAGAATTTCAGGGCATTTTGGCTTGGTGGGAATGGAAACAGTGATCTAATATTCATGCCTTAATTGTTTGACACTGTCGTAAACACGAAGTGAGTTATACCAATCACACGATGAACTTGACACTGCCGACAAACTACCATAGTCAGACATTCGAACCAAAGTAGGTTTCTAAATCTATTTGATTGGCATGTTATACCTTGTTCTGCCTCCTCAACATTGTCCCTTTCTCATTGTTATTGTATTATTACCTATCCCATTGTTGTTATTATTAATCCCTTTGATGTATTACTTTATGTTGTCTTACTTAATCTACGTTATGTATAAAAACCGGTTCTGGGCTGTATTGCTTTGCTCTTGCTTGAAAACGGTATAAGAAGCTATACTGAAACGTCATTTTTCTCTTGCAGTTTCTAAATGTTTAAACTACTTTCATGACCTACACGTACTCTCATACATTCATGGACCTAACCACTCGAAACGCATGCACAGATGCATACACTTTCACACAAATGGATGCTTTCAAAACATCAATTGCATGGTTAGACATTTATACATGCATCTGCCAATCAGAGTGAATATTTATCGCAAGCACATCTGTTAAAATGAATGTAAGAAAATAATTCTCTATTTATTAGTATTTCTTAGTTATGAGTCATACTTGCTATTTTCGCCCGAAACATGTCAAGCAGTTGATTGACTTCGAAACTGCCATGTCTGACAAGTTGTGTGTCTGCAATCACACGAATAGAACCAAGATTAAAGTACTTTATGAATATACCTAAAAGGCAAAGGTTATGCTTCACAAATGCGAGGCCACAAGATGGGACTACACAATAATATGTCGTCCTTAAAATGACAAACAAATTTAGACTGTAAGACGAAACGTGGAAAAGTAGTAGAATATATGCTTTACCGAGAAAACGTAAAACATCCTATATTGCATCTTACCTCTTCCTATATGACATCGTACATTTAAATTAATGACCTGTTTAAACTATTACATTGTTTTGACAGCATTTGACTTAACTGTGAAAATATACACTAAAATATTATACATAAAGATAGAAATAAAACAGAAAGAAGACAAATATATAAACCTGTTCCGCTGGTTGTCAGCTGTGCAATCCCCTATATAGATATATAACAAGTAATTCTTGTCTGTTTTCTTTAATCAACATTTACTTGACATATAATCACCATCCACGCAGACGGGAACAGTTCTGTGGGACTGTAATACCTATCACAGTAAGCGTTCGTATCATACGTATCAATGACAGATCTTATCGTATGTACGAATACATGATCCTCAACGAATTTACAGGTGTTAAACACAAATACATAAATGTATAACTAGCACACTAGGTAACCTTCGACAAGACCTTAAAAATATCTTTGATTGCGTTTACCATTTAGTTTCTCTCTTTGCTGTACTGTTGTGTGTTCACTGTTTCTGTGCTCACATGCTGTAAACAAAACAAGAACTACAGAACTACACCCAATGGCAATATATAATATCAGCCATGTATCCCTTTGATTGGCTTCATCCGTATACTGAAGATATGACGTACAAAAGGCCTGTCAACCACTTTCTAAATGAAAGATATTTATGAAGCTACAAAGAATCACCACCACCACCATCGACACAGACACCATCGTCACCATTGTCAGACATGCTTCACAATAATGTTTTCCTTACTTACGACATCTGTGTTTGTCCAGGAAGCTATAAGCACACCACAGAGCAAGCAGTGCCACGGAAACTGAAACAAATGCATACCAGTGCCATATGTGTTCAGATACCATGAGTCCATGCAGGTGCCAAAACTACTGTACGTCCCCATGGTCCCTTGTTTGGTGATCTACATTCAGCCGCTGATGATCTATACCCTCCTTTTGTAGATTGTACTGTTGTCTCTAGTAATTTATTTTATGATAGCGAACTAAATCATATTAACAGCTGTGATAATCTAGTATTTGTACTGTCCTTTGATGACATTAGAGATGTGAGGTAGATTCTTCTCGTCACGATATGGCTGCAATACTGCCAATTTGACGCTAAATATTAATTCACTCACGCACGCAGGTACCATGACACAAGGTAAATAACTGGTCATTTCAGAGTATGTTGTCTATTTGCACTACACATCCAGCTGACGAGTCAGTCTCGCTGCCAGCCGTTACTATCATCCATGACAATATTTTGACCGGCTGATATTAATATACTTCAAAATGATTTGACAGACCCTTTACAATCTTCCGAGACCTCATCCGCAGACTGCCCATGATAGGAACCTACAATAGTAAGCAATTCATAGAGCCATTCGTGAAGCAGTGATATACTTGTATCTGTGTAGACGCTTTCCTCCATTTGTAGGCATTTTTCTGTGAAATCAATCATTTATCGTCGACAGGCGTTCCTAAAACTCAGAAACCAATGCAATCCAAGCATAAACTAAAGGTACACCTCTACATGGCATGATGTGGATTCATTATGATCACCTCTCCGGACACAATACCTCTCTGTATGAGGGAATGAGACACATCGTGACGTGGCCAGTACATGGGGCGTAAGAGTACCTATAGAAGCACATACCGTAGCTGTGTAAACCGTTGTAAATAAAGAGGTAGTTTAACAGTCAACAAAAAAGTCCATGTCACGTAAAAGTTATATTTACGTTACGTAACAGGCAGCATATGGTAGCCCTTACTTCATGACAAGCTCAGTTTTGGTGTTTTATGCAGTTATTGCGTAAAACCACACTCACTCACTGAGAACCATATCGATTCTACTTTGTGGAGTATCCGTATATATGCTTTACTATTGCCGACAACATCGTGAATATCGTTCTTATGAAACGGTCTATTTGCCTTGCAAACACTGGTTAATTCACTAAAAAACAAACTTGACTCATAGAAATCTAACGCTTTGGACTACAAGGGTCGTAGAATGTTGGAATCATGTGTTTTGTTTATCTTTTTCAACCGATAGATCGAAAACAGACCCGTAGAGAATTATTCAGCTTTGGACTTCAGTGCACCTGTTCTCAGTGATAGTACTAGTGAATGTATTTAAAAATGACACAAGGCACGGAGATAATTATGAATTCTTGGACTCCTTTTGCCTATGATACTTTTTGTGTAAAGTGCTACGATAAGACAGGGAGTGAATTATCAATCCTTGGTCTCCTGTGTCCCCTGTTGCCCGTGTAACAGATTTGAAAATATGTAGTAGCTTGTATTCAGTTTGGTGATAGGTTTTAAGGCTAAGTTTTAAAATATTGTTTATTTAGTAATGTAAGATCCTAAAAACCACTCATTTGGAGCCTCACCACCTATCTCTTATGAACATATTTCATGACATATAGACATGCCATGAATATGGATTGGCATTACAGCCATCGACAATATTATGAATGCATACTAAGAACACTAGCAGTCCTATGGTTGATCCCTGGGGGACCCCTGATGATATATGTTCTAAATCTGATGATCGGCCATCTGTAACTTCTGTTTGTACCCTAATATAACTGTGAAACCATTCACTTGAACTACCATGTGTTCCATAAGCATCTAATTTGAACGGGGCGGTGGGGTAGCCCAGAGGTTTAAGCGTTCGCGCGTCATGCCAAAGACCCAAGTTCGATATGCTACATCGATAGAATGTGTGAAGCCCATTTTTGTGTCCCTCGCCGTCATATTGCTGGAATATTGCTAAAACTGGCGTAAAACTAAACTCACTCACTCACAATACCCTTGTGTCAAACTTTGTCGAAAGTTTTACTAGTGTCAGAGAACACGGTTTTCACTTGTTTTCCATTACCTAAGTATTTGCTATGAAATGTTTCATTAATCCTGATTGCCGATTTGTTGAGACATTTTTTTCCAAAAAGTGTTAAGAGCATATTTAACTACGCATTTTTCAAATATCTTCCTAACAGAGCTCGAAAGTGCAATGGGACTGGATTTGTGACATTCATTTACACTTCCCTTCTTATGCAAAGGAAATATTAAAGCTTCTAGTAGGGAAACATAATTGATGCTGTAGCTTATTAAATAATTACATGAGGGGCAACGAATCTGATTTGATAAACGTGTTGCTTATGTTGTCAGGACCATTTTCTTGTTTATGACAAATGATAAAAGAACATCTTCAAGTTCATTTCGCTTCAAGTCAATTTCACTTAATGAAATGTCATTTCTGTATTCTACATGTAGTAGCTGCTCGTGTGAGATGTTAGTTTTAGCTTGGTCAATGAAGTTATCGTTAAGTACGTTTGCCTTCTCGTTTGCGTCTTCATAAATGTGGAAAGTATCTTTACTGTCTCTTTGAGGTAATTGTTAATTAATTTCCGCCCTTTTGTCAAGTTTAGAATAATAATCTGGTTTAGCCTTTCTTACCGCTCATGTTACCTTATTTCAAGTTTTTCAATTTTATCCAATCATTACTTTGATTTCCACGTTCGACTGTTTTCTGTTGGCGGTTTCATCCATGTTCAGTCACGTTATCTTATACTTACCATCTTATTTGGAATAAAAGTATTATTCAAATGAACAATATAACATATATTCCATTATTAATTCAGTTGCAGTACTGATTTCATTAAATGGACGGTTAACCAATGTATGCTTTGAAAACTTACATTCAATGTCAGCTTAATCGTAAAAATATATTCTTCTTTTAAAAAAATACTGAATCTGTATTGCATCACGGATAGTAACGACAAGGGAGCAATGGTCAGTGCCAGCACATCAAGTACACTTGAATGCTATACAAAATCAGAATTTGTTACAAAGATTAAAGCAATCAGCGTACGTGATGTTTGTCTAATCCTAGTAGGCTCTGCGAAAATACGTTCATACGTGTCATACGTTCAGTGTTACTTCCTTTCTCACAAATTTTGTTAAATGTATTAAAACTGAGATCACAAAAACAATGCTGTCCATATTCATGTCGACACCATTTCCATTTAATTGGCAGACTAGAGCCCAGTATTCCTCTCTGTTGTCTGATCTAAACTGACAAAAACTGTCTATTTTTTTAAAATTTAATTCATATCGCCTAACATTTGGGTAAATTAAACAGGTTCTTATATAGACTGTTACTCGATCACCCCTTGTTGCCCCATCTTTTTCTAAAAAGTAACTGAAATTTGGAATTTGGAAATCAGAACTTTCTGCTGAGTCAGTTAACCAACTTTTTGAAATACAATTAACACCACAATCGCCTAATTCACTTTAGATTAAGCCACGTTTATTCTCTCAGGCTACGAACATTAATAAGAACATTTTTTTATATTTTTATATATGATTTGGGTGGATATCTCAGCAGTATAAAAGTAAAACAATAAAAGCATGTTCAAATGCTAGAATAAGTTAAGAATGAAGATTTTATGGATATCAACTTCTTTATGAGAGAACACAACGTTTCGGAGTTAATGCTTACTCCTTCATCAGGTGTATTTTCACTTCTAAATGACATTCAAAGACTAGAATAAGTTAGTTAGTAACTAAATCAAATGGCATTGTGGAAGAAGTGTGAACCTCGTTGTGCAGATTAAAAGGTAGAATACATCAAATAATTTTGTAAAAGGCTTTTGTGGAACTGTGTTATACCAAGGTTATATACATCGGCCTAGCATATTACTGAACAACAACAACAACAAATAAATAAGGAACCATTATGTCTGATAACATGAAAATGGTGTGGTTATGGAGACAAAGGGTGAAGCAACTACAGAATGCGGTGGGCATGAATATAATAAAGTGAAGTGACAAGTCGGTGTTAATAATAAGCGTCGACGTCACTGTTTGCTTACTGCATGGCAACAATACAAAGCTAATATTGAACTTACAGTTCATAAAGGATAGTGGCAATAATAATTATTAATAATAAATCAAGAAGATGTCAACAGGTATTCAAGCAAGTACTTGAATTAACACAAATCAAACCACGATGCAAGAAACACACACTACAGGCTGCTCAATTTGACCTGATCAAGTGAATATTAATGCATTGTGTTACCGTGTCACAACTGGTTGACTCTATTATTGTGGAGGGGTGCGTCTTTGTCAGGTGATTGTCAGTATGTCCGAACAGCGAGATTACGTCGCCAGTTGATATCTAAGTGTCGATAAATCGTCAGCAATGTTTTAACATTTAACGCTTCAGATGGTTCAATGTTTCCTATTGGTGATTTTAGGCAGCAAGCTCCCCTATTTAATGAGGTCAACTCGACCAGCCGTTTGTACCATTTGATCTCACGGGTCATGCATATGTAAACTAGCTCAGGTCAAGCTGGACAACCTGTACATTCTCTCGCACATGCTGCATGCTTCACGTGCACGCCCAAACACAAATGTGTAATACGTGACGAGCACCATAAGGTTGAAAATAGACAAATATTCTACAAAATAATAACAGAAAATGCTAATTAGGAGATCCTGTAGTGGTGGCAAGAACAATAGACAAGTGCTTTTGGAAGAAAAACATTCATAAATTGGACCTATGTAGCTTTGTGAAAAATGTAAATGAGAACCGACAAATAACAACAGTGTACCATGGAACTGGAGTGGACACATCTGAGAGTCAAGGCACTAAGTGACAGTGTTTTTGTAATTTATGATACGGTGGTGTTATGTGGCCATTAATAATTTTTACCTTTGAATTGTTCATCATTGTTGTCAGGGCAGAAGGTGTCACTGTTTACCTAACTAAACAACACAATAATGGTCAAGTATTCAGCGCTAAAAAAAAATATAAGATTCCACGCTTATAGCTACTCCTGACGACACTGGACACTGGTGAGTAATCACTGTGGCCAGGGTCAGTGTATTCCATAAAGTCACGTGGACCCTGGGATGGTTCATGTCCGCCTCGCCCAAAACTGGCTGTAACTACCCTGTTGTACAAGCAAACACATTGGGCTATGCGGGAATGGTTATAACGCTTGGGTTCAGGGATTACTAACAGTCGTACTAAATAAACACAAACTTCTATACAGATTGATATAGTCTGTTTCAGTTCGTCACCTGAACATACACTAGATAATTTATAAGTCAACATTTATTAAGTAGGATGCAGCATCAGCAAACATGATGTCAATTTCGATACATTGTTTTCTTGTCTTCTGAATCTGGAGTTGAATCTTGTACTTCTTCTTCTTGTACTTCAGTCTACCTGTGGACTGGAGCTGGATAACTGAAATTTCATTCTTGACGTGCATGGTTTTGATGACATTGATAAACTTGTACAGGTTAGGATGGGGTGGCTGTATGACGTTATTGAGCTTATGGTGCCAACCTTCAAGATGTTTTGTTGTACGGGCACCCTGGGTGTTAAAGTGGTTTCACGTCTTTCGACCTTCTTTCAGAACCCACTTCTCAGTAACATAGTCCGCAAACCTGTCTATGTCGGGTACTTCTGATGGTCGGTCTTCCAAGGCCTGAACCCATACATCGTCTAGTTTCTCTAATGGCACTAGTGGTAAGACAAAAAAGTTCAAATTCAATTTTATACAACAGTTTCTGATGGACTGTCTAAAACATGACTGTTTCATAATATTTTCAGGAGTAAAATGAAAATACTCACCTGCAAGCTCTTCTTCGTAAATTGCTGAAACAGGGGTCATTTCTTCCCTGCGTCCTTTCTTCATCTTGTTCACGATTTTGGTAACTTCAGTAGAATGGCGGTCACTCTGGTGGTTGTGGTTCTGGTCTGACTCAACTAAGGTAGAGTTCTGTGTTGTAGCTGTCGCTCGACAACCCATGGGATGATGATACACTGTGTCCTTCTGACTGTTGTTAACGCTGAACTGAGAGCCATTGTAGACTAGAAATTGTCCACCTTTATGGTTGTCTATATATTCAACTTGTACCTGTGCGTTTGCCATTTTGACTGAAGCTGCCTAAGATGTCTGAGTTCTTATACTATGAGCTGGGCAATGAGTGAACACTAAAGACAGTGAGTGAACGCTCACCAAAGGCATCAGCAGTCGAAGTTGTCCGATTCTTTATCCAAGATAGTGGGAGACAAAGAGTGAACACTCACTCAAGGTATCGGGGAAACAGGCTATAACTCTGACCGTTAATCCCTTGAAACAACACTGCTCCTTTGGGCTTGGGACTTAGTGGGAATAGGGTAAAATTGATTTCGGGCTAGGTGGGAATATGGGAAATCGGATTTTGGGGTAGGCGGGAGGACACCTGTGGGATAGTTTGATGCACATATTGAGTCTTAAGGAAGAGTGAGCGAGTGAGTTTAGTTTCACGCTGCACTCAGCAATATTCCAGCTAAATGGCGGCAGTATGTAAATAATCGAGTCTGGAACAGACAATTAAGTGATCAACGGCATGAGCATCGATTTGAGCAATTGAAACCCGACTGTAAGACATGTATGTCAACCAGTAGAAACACATCTGTTTTGTATTGAGAAATTTTAGAGTTAGTTTTATGCATTATAATGTATTTGAATAAGGATAAAGAGTTAAAAATGTTTCAACTGGTTTATGGTATTTTAAAGTATTATTGATGAATGTAGACTTTAGAATACATCTTAATATCTTAGCTATATATTTGCGTAATGTCACTAGTATGAAAGTAATTTGTATTCCAATCATTATCGGGATGTATGTTATCCTTGAGTTTTCTCGTAAAATATATTGGCATTGTATTTACATAGTAATATATTTTTGTAGTACTTTACATAGCATGTATATCTTTGATTTAAATACATGGACACATTTCTGAAGTCTTTCTGTTGAGGAATCACCAGGTCATCGATTCAGCCTATAGTTATGCATTAATTATGCATGTTCCTATTATAATGGGTTCTTTTTCCCATAACTGCCAAAACACTGTTACTTGTCATACGTGTATTAACGTGATGATAGTGTAACATGTACTATATGTTAATGTCATATGTGTCAGACACATCTACGTGTTTCTTTCAAAAATGTTACAGAATTTAGTGTTAAACGCCACCATCACTTGGACACATTAGAGAATATTGTCCATACTCTGTTTGGTAAAAGGACACACGAAGATACGGAGAGGATCATTAATCCTTGGACTCCTGTACTCTCTGTTGTCAGTGATCCTCTATTTTGCAAAACGCCATAAGACGCACAGTGAATGATTAATCCCTTGACTCCTATGAGAACGGACTTGGATTAGTTCTTATATTTTGTATAGTAGTTCCATGGTTAACCTTGCATGAAGAAATTCCACTCGATGTAGATTTGTTTTTGATAATAGTGTGTGCAAACTTGGATGTAAGCAAAATGGGAACATGCCGGGTGTGTACTCAGGTCCGTTAGTAAATACCCATGAATGTATGCGTTCACCAGACTGTATCCAGCATACCACATAAAAGCATGTTTTCATTGAAAGACTTCAAAAGGATTTACAATGCTTTTGAAATGTAATTTGATTTTTCAATTTAGATTTTTCTAAAGCGTTCGGATCAGTGAACTATGAAATCTCTACACAAGCGAAACAGATGCAAAATGGGACAGTTACTACAGAGTATGGATGAAAATGTAAAACAAATCACGTGAGGACTAATAGTTAATTATCAAGTACAATTGTGAACCAATTAGGAGTAAGGCGACCTTATATATTCCCTTTCATATTTACCTCTTCTTCAAAAGAGGTAATATCCCAAATCCAAGAGACGATTCAAACGGTATCCATTACATTCCGATACAGTGCAATACAAACATCCCTGTTACTATATGCCGATGACATCATATTGTTCTGTGGTAGGACTATCAATAGACATTAATGAATTGGAGAATTATTATCTTAAATGGAAACTAAAAGTAAACAAGGCTAGAACAAAGATTAATAATAGGTAAATAATACATGCTTGCACGACAAAATGATAAATGGTTCGATATACAGAACATTATCTTTCAGTTTTGACCATAAGGAAATCTACATTTTAACTGCAATTTTAACTGCATTTTTAACTGCAATATGTATGTATGTATGTATGTATGTATGTATGTATGTATGTATGTATGTATGTATGTATGTATGTATGTATGTATGTATGTATGTATGTATGTATGTTTATCTATCTGTATATCTATCTATATCTATATCTATATCTATATCTATGTGTACACATTCACGCACGCACGCACAGACAGACAGATAGACAGGTATAGATATAAATACGAATAAGGATATTATAACGAAACTGTGAGAAACCAAGGAATTAATAGACATGATGAATCTTTCAAATATGCAAATTAAATGATGTCAAAGATGGATTTATCTTTTTATGTGTTTGCCGAGCAACGTTATCGTTAAGAAATAGATATATGAAGAAATATTATCATATTATGATGTACATCCTGAAACTCATAAGTTTGTATCATTGATGCATAATTCCAGTACATCACATTTACAAAGCTTGAATATAAATATTCCAAAAGCTCGTATTCTCAGGAAGATTTTCCTCCACCCCCGAATGAATTATTGCATTGTTGTACAGGCCGGTGACTTTCAGTATGAAACAAAGATTGATCAATTGATTGAATACCATCGAACGAGTTGCTTGCTGTAGATACCTGTTTGCAAAACTACAAATATCAGATGACTTAAACAAACAAACTGACCAACACAATACAGCAGGAATCAGTCTACGTAGGGCGTTAAACAAGACTAAAACAAATTATTCGAATACAATAATTGTAATTATTCGAATAACACCTACCTCCCGATAAACAGCTAAATAGTCAGTCGAGGTGCGGTAACGTATTGTTGGGTAAGGGTGTATATACCCAACTTACCCAGCAACAAGTGCGTGTCATTACAAAATGTACATGTAATAAAAAACATTGATGTGCTGCGTGGATGGGCCCTTTATCATACACTTGTCACCAGCATGCTACGTGAATCCTAACTTAGGTCAAACTCGCATTAGGAGACACTCGACTCACTCCAGCCTCATATGTCATGTCGACCTGAATGATGAGCAGATAATGTTGGCATCTCATTCGCAAGAGTCTAGTTTACTTTAACACCAGACTTTGGATCAGTAGGGCCTTTATGTTCTTATAAAATCCTATTCAATGATAGTCTTGCCATAACAGGCTAGTAAACTGATCGGGTAGTCAGAATGCATGGGTGGTTGATTCTGTGCCAGTATAACCCAATGTCGTAGAGCGATGTTAATGACATGTTAATGACATGTTAATGACATTCAGTGTCAGTGTAAGTCAATATCGTAAGGCGATGTAAGTGATATATCATTTACTGGATCGAAACGCGGGCGGGTTGCATAATCCCAGCTACAAAGCTGGATTAATATTAACACACAAAAGAACTTTCAGGTGGAAGTGCATTCATGTGAACTCTTGGCTTCACATCAAGAGTGCACATAGAAAATACACACAAACCACAAAACATCCACATTCATAAGACATCTATGCTAAAAGCAAAGTGTATTGTTCGCTTGTGATAATATCATGAGTATATGTTTGTTTCAGCGGTATGAAAGCTGGACCAGACAATCCAGTGATTGCCACCATTCGATATGTTTACAGAGCAGAGTTTACATCTATATATTATTATGAGGATGTATTTTTGTTGACTGTACAACATTGGTTGCGCTTTGGTAGTTGTGGGTCACAAAGGTTTGAAAAACTGAGTGTGACTTTGGGCTTGCACTTTGAACTTGGGCAGTGTAGGTTCAACAGTTGATAGAGTAACCTCCCCTTTGTAGTTGTTTTTGACACCGGGGCTTGTGAATTCAGGGCGAATTCAACAATGATTACTGTATCTATCCCATTAAAAGTATGCACATACTTCAAGCAAATAGATTTTCCTACAAAATGAAATATACAGCACAAACGTCGAAGCAATACTTTGGGAGCTAGGTTCTTCGGAAGCTCGACAATTACAGAAAACACACTCTCGTAACAAAAGTATGATATGTAGATACACTGTTTGCATATGGACCGGAGGCCTTGTGTACAGTTGTGAATGTCAGTGAACATTTGCCTAACCGGTACATGGTAAATTTGTTTCCGTTTAGAATGGGAAATTCGCGAGAGAATAGTCTAAATGCGACTAGACGTATATTATGTATCAAAACCAATGGGCTACTAACAAACGTTCTTGTTTGATTTCATGATTTTCTGTTTAGTGTCTGTGACTACCATTAACAGCCGTGATCGTGTACAGCGTTGAAAAGTAATTGTGTTGTCAATAATTTCCCTCATTTATAATGTCATTTTTGTTGCCAATAAATTGTTTTGAAAGTTAGTGTAACAGAACTGTTTGAAGAATACTTCCCATGTTGACAAAGGTCCACTCGATACGACTGATATTACATATACTGTAGAAGAAACGGTACATGTTGACGTGTCTCCACCCGATACGACTCATGTTACATACATGGAAGACGCGTCCCATGTACAGAGATATGATGACACACAACTTGCCGAGCAACCGAGCATGACAACCTGATTGGTTCAAACGAGTTTCAGGCAATCTGCTGTCAAGCTTACAGTGGCAATCTCAAATATGAATAACATTACCGTAAAGGCCTACAGTTAGTTGAACTGAACGACTGCTTTGTATCTTATCCATCTTTGTTCTGAATGGTTACATGCGTGAGTGTTTGTGGTGCTGTTAGTCGCAGCGATATACCGAGACATACCTACACTGTTGTGCAAGCGTCGGTTAGGTTGTGTTTCTGATGCTGCGAGTCTCAGAGGTGTACTGTGACACACAGGCAGCCATTGCATAGGGGTCGACCTGGCTGTATTTATGGTGGCGTTAGTCCGAGGGTATATACCTGGTACAAAGACATCTGTTGTGCAAGGGTCGGCATGGATATGTACACGTCAGTTTAAAATTGGGATGGTGAGGTATGTATCCCCTCAGAGAGCATAATGTTACCCCCTTGGATGTATAGCTCTAGCAGTTCTGTATTTTCCATATCTCCTATTACCGTGCTGTCAACCAGATCAGAGGTCTGCGCGGGATCTCCAGCCAAATTGTCAGGAATCGCCTAAAAAGTCTAAATTGATGTCGGGTATTACCAAACAAGCGACTTTTACCAAACATAATTCCATTTCCGTACATTTTTGTCTACTTGCTATTCGTAACAGCCTTTCCTGTGCGTATAGTTTCAAAGCTTCCAGACTATGTTCCAGCAGAACTATCATATGTAAACTGAAACACGAAGAAACAGATTTCTTCGTATTTAACGTAATGCATGTATAGGTGATGAGGGGGATAAGCCAACAGGTCTCTCTAAAACTGGGATACTTCTTTCTGATAAAAACAGTCTGCTCATTTTAGCACAGCACACACTACAAGACTATAAGGCAATGTTTTGCTGGCAATGTTTGGGTTGTACACATCGAAATATACCAACCTTTCACAAGTACTCCCGGTTTTCCCTGACCGAACAAGTCCCATTGCTGTGACGACACTTACTTGAAGTGTTATATTCCACAGATATCAACGTAGTTCAACATTTTAATCATGTTTTTTTTCAGAGAACTCGACTAGCAGGGTTATCTATAGCAGGCTTGTGTTGGTTACATCTTTGTTAGCCTTTCAGTATATTGCACCCACACCTATAATACCTACCAAGACCTATAATACCCACCTCAGGGTACACCCAGTCACTCTAAATTAGCCGAATTAAGTCAAAATAAGCTTAATTTCGTGTCAGGACACTAATAAATACACATTCATTTATTTAAAAACTGCAAAGCATGGAAATAAATGTATTTTCAATGAAAGTAATTATTCTCGTCCATGGGCCAATATGTATTTCACCCATGGGCGAGACTTTTAAAAATCGCTGTCAGTTAGCAGAGTCAAGTCACAACAAGCTGAAATTTGTGTCATGATACTTATTAACATTTTTTCATTCATTTACAGCCTCGAAACATTTATTCTGGACAAAATTAAACACTCTCGCCCATGGGCCTGCCCATTGGCCACTGTTCGCCCATGGGCATGCCCATGGGCGAGCGAGTTTAAATTTTGAGTTTCGAAAAAAAAATTTGTCATTTTTTCATCCTTAGCACATATACATAACAAATACAATATTTGTGAGAGAGTGGCCACAGTGCTGAGAGTTTCTGGACTTTTGTGAGTCCAGAATTAAATTGTGACGTGTTCTACCAAGACCTATAATACCTACCTCAGGGGACACCCATTTAATTCAGCAAGCATCGTTAAATGTAGTCCCCACCTGAACCTACCCAGCCGCCATGCACTGCACCTCAAATGGCTTCTCTGTTCTTTACGGATGTCTATGTTTCTATTGCTTCTTTTTTAGGCTGTCTGGATATCCGACAAGCATGTCACTTCTGTAAAATGATAACGGTGGCAGTACGCGCACACGCAGTTAGTCCATACGAATATAGTAGAGAGTCTCCAGGCAAGATAGGAAAGAAAACTAACAACAGTCATTGTAACGGTGAGGGTGAGTTAAGATTTAAGTCACATGGACAATATTTCATCATATCGTGACTAAAACTAGTTTTAATTGTGAATAGATGTGTAAGCCTGTTATGTGTAAGCCTTTGTTAAGCCTGCATCAACGCCAATGGTGGACAATGCTTAATATGTGAGCTGACTTTTGACTCTACATCTCTTCAAGGGCGTGTCACAATGCTTAGTGTCCACCATACACATTATCTTGTCAACATTTAAACGTGACTATGGAAACATTTTAGTATCCTTTTGCACAGTTACTTTATTCCAGTAGCATCTCTTGCACTGTCATTTAAACAATCACGTAATGTCATAAGAACTCATCATCTGAGTTATCTCCCTTTCACATGACATTTGCACTGTACAAAATGCTACGTCAGCGCAGGTGCGCACAATACCGTTAGAACTGTTAATTGCATCATTTCCCTTTCAAGCTTGAATGAAAATGTAAGGAATATTTACAGTTATTATTTATAATGTTACTGCTATGTTTAGGAAAGATGTTCGTAGATCGTGGAGTTTGAACAATTTTGTGCGGGGAAGGAATAAGGCCACATTTAATGCGGCTATGCGCGGTATCACGGTTAAGTATGCGTCGTAAAATCCTAAGTTGTATATCGGAATTCAGGAGCAATCCCTCGCTATCTTCAGTCAGCGATCAACAGGCCCTTGATATGAAGACTTGCACTGCAGCACAACACATATTGCATACGTCAGTATGTTGGATATGCACACACATCTCAGCATATTGGCTATGTCGACATACTGCGTTTGTCAATCTGTTACTCGTGTCAACGTATCTACTTCTGTGGTTTGATTGCGATTGATCTATCTGCTTAGTGCCGAAGAGATATCCGAACTTTCCTGGACATTCGAGGGCGGAGCACTTTCCTCATTTAAGACTTTCGAGGAAACGTATAAAGTACAATTAAATATAGTTCTAGATAGGTCAGAAAATAAACACAAAATGCATGAACACATTAAATTTTGTATTGTCGTAAATAATTCCATCATTATTATTCTACGTACAAAATAAAGCCAGCTTGATCCCATCGGAAAAGCGTGGAGATTAAGTTGCAAATAACAGTCTCATGATGAAATAATAGAGAACGCTCTTCCCATGCCAGTTGGGACGATCCAGAGTCTAATCAGTTCTCTCTCTGCCAAGCCGAAGACCCGGGTTCAAGTCCTGACATGGGTACAATGTGAGAAGCCCGAATCTGCTGTCCCCCTTCCGTGATATTTCTGGAATAGTGCTAAACTCAACTCATTCAATCCAAGTCTCATTCGAATGCATGAATGGTCTCTTCAGCATGCTTTAACAGGGTCAGCTTCAATTGAATTCCAGCTTTTAGACAACCTGAACCCATAAGGACCTGGACTTGGCAAGAGTTATTTCAGTTCTCTGAAACTGAGCTTGGGAGGTAATTAAAGCCAAGAGTTCCTAGCAGGGATGTAGTGTTGATATACAGTTCATATATTTTCACTGAAAATCATAATTCATATCATATTCCTACGAAACGTTGCAATTAGGATCGGTCAAATTATCTGTGAAGCTAGACAAAATGATTGAAAGATTATGAGCAGCAAAATTCTTTCTACATCTACAGGAAACATCATATATCACAGGATATTTCAGCCACGGAGAAAAAAGCACGCCTGTTTCTTTCAGCAAGTCGAACATTTCACGTTGATTGCCTTTGTCGAACCTTTCACATGCGTCAAACCAGATTGTGTGTTTAACATTGTCAAAATGAGCCTGGAAATACAATTTATCGATGTGTTATTGAAAAAAGTATTTCTTTTCTAATGATTAATATTGTGTCGCTTAAAAACAACATTAAAGACAATAGATGAAACAATGTTACTGCTTGACTCGATTATATACACTGTGCATTTACAACAGTAGTATTGTTTTACGGCGTTCAACATCAAAAGTTTGCTCATTAACAGAGAACCAATTCTTTCCTAAGTGCTGTGAGTGAAAACCGAGTTTGAAGGTACCATCAAATTCTGATACGTGCATCATAACGGGTTTCTACATCATCAAGCAGGTGTGAGTGTGTGAGTGAGTGAGTGAGTGAGTGAGTGAGTGAGTGAGTGAGTGAGTGAGTGAGTGAGTGAGTGAGTAAGATTGTGGATATCTAAAAGTACACGTGTAGATATTTCTGTTAGAGTTTAAGAGAGTGAGTGAGTTACAGTTTGCAGTCACATCGGCAATACTTCAGCCATATCGTGACTAAAACAGGTTTAGAATCACCACAAATACATGCATATTATTAAAACCGAAGGACAGCAAAACCAAATAAAATATCACAAGAAATTAAACCAACATCTATCTCTAAAACTGAATTTTAAATTAGGACAATACAGTATAAAATGGCTATAGATCGCCAAATAGTGAAGGTAGATCACCATACCAGGGACCATGGGCACTTACAGTACCTTTGCTACCTGCGTGGACGCTAGTAGGATCGTTAACGGGCTACCACACGTGACATGTAGAAAAAATCGCTCAGGCAAAATATTAAAAGGGTAGCATTTTTGTCATCTCATCCATACGTGTGTAACTGCGACGCATTCAGAATGCAAACAGGACATGTTACAGTGGCGTGCAGCTGTCTTACTAATATCTTATAAGTCGTACGCGTGGCGCATGCAAAATGTTTGCTTCCCGCAGTTCCCTTCGTTTATAGAACCGCGGATATAATTCTCTTAAAGACATTGTTTTTAATGTAGATGCAAAATAAACCTGTTCGTGTAAACGGGTCCAAGTATCTAATTCATCATTTGTTAAAATACTACATCTATGCAATCTCGTTTCAACTGTCCATGACTATTCATTTGCACATGTATATGTAAACACTCTCTTGGAATTATGAGATTACAGCTGATTTGGCTTTAACTGACCCGTTAATAGCTCATCAGCTCCGTCTGAATCAATCAAACAAAGATCAGCTGATGACGTTCAAGCCGTCTTGTGACAGACTCTACAGTTTCAACTGCCACAACTGCGGCGACAGTGCTGACGCTACTTTTTCTGGCTAATCTAGTACTGTTGCTGTTCCTAACATCTAGTTCCTAGTTCCTAGCCTACAAATACTATTTAAACTTCCCCTTATTCTGCAATTCTCACAGCGGTTCAGTTTCTTTAGAAGTGTCTCTTGTGAAATAGTTGCTTACCAGTTTCACCTGGCTTTTGTTCAGACCCATGTTGTAATAATAGAACGGGTAACGAGTAGGGAAGGGAAGATGTATTTATCCAGAATCATGATCATCTCCTGGGTTTCATCAAAGTGATCCGCAGACGCTGCCGTCACAAACTCACATTTCCTCCTCTCCTGTATGTTGAAAACTTCCTTTACCCTCTCCAGTGTCCCCTTTTTGAGTTATTTGTAACTTTTGACTGTATTATCTTAGCCTTAGACTACACTCGCTTTGTGCAAGAGGCGATTGTAAACGAAGCTACATTTCATCGCTCATATTGGTTTGTGCACGTGGGTACAAATCTTCAGCAAACGAGTGCGTGGGTGAGTATGATTGTGAGCCACATTTAGCAATATTCCAGCAATATCTTGGCGAGGGACACCAGAAATGCGCTTCACACACTGTATCCATATATAGAATCAAACCCGGGCCTTCAGGGTGACGAGCGAACGCTTTAACCCCTAGCGATACCAGAAATGGGCTTCACAAATTGAACTCATGCAGAAAATCAAACCCGGGCCTTCGGCGTGACTAGCGAACGCGTTAACCACTTGGCTATCCACAGTCCCTTCAACAGGAGAGGTTTTTCATAAGAGGTATCTATAGTATTCCCAGAAATTATTGAGAATCATGTTGCGTCATGTAACTCATTACGTTTATTAATTTCTGGCGTTTTACTTACATAAACATGTTAAAACATCATCCTTTTACAGTCTCAGTCTTGTTTTAGTATTTTGTTAGACCTCCTCGCTCAGCAATGCATGCCTGAATACGCCTAGGCACACTACCCATCAAAGTTTGTAGGTAATCGTGTGACAGGGTATCCCAATATTGGACCACCTCGGCCTTCATATCTTCAATATTTCTCAGTCCCTTTTTGGTTTATTCTGTCCTTCATGACTCCCCACACATTCTCAATTGGGTTTAGGTCTGGGCTGTAACTGGGCCAGTCTAAAACTTGAACATTGTCGCCCGACAACCACTGTTTTGTGTAGCGCGCAGTGTGTTTTGGGTCATTATCATGCTGGAAAATCCAATCATCTTCATACAATGTTTGTGCTGTCGGAAGAAGGTGACCATTTAGAATGTCAACGTATCTTTCTTTTGTCAAGTTTCCCGTGAAAACACACAATGGCGTCACTCCGCGAGCCGATATGCCACCCCACATGTGAAACTTCGGGGTATGTTTTGGTCGCTGGTAGATAGGTTTGACAGTATCTTTGGTCCAAATTGTCTTACAATTAGGGAAAAGCCAAACAGAACTTTCATCCGAAAAGAAAACATTATCCCAATCTTGATTTTCATGAGCCCAACACCAGTTTAAACGTTTTTCCTTTTGTGCATCTTTCATCAACGGCGAGGGTATTCCACGATTTTTTACCCAATTAAGTCTCTGTAATTCCTGCCTAACTGTTTCATTGCATACCTGAGGACTTCCTCTGCTAATCATTTCATTTCTGATGTTCTCAACACTTTTCAAGTTGCCCCTACTCACAATCTGCCCACGTCTTCGGCGATCCACAACACTGAATTTCCTAGGCTGACCTGCCCCTGCTTTGTGCTCTATCCCGGTTCCTGTTTGAATATTCTTCAAAGTTCTGTATACTGTAGACAGAGGAATACCATGTCTACAAGCTAACACTTTAGCATCAGCCTCACCCCTTTCAAAATCATCTAGAATGAGCTTTCTTTTCTCTCTTGCTGTAAATTCTGCCATGTCAACACAGGAAGCCGTCTGCTCAGACAAGGGAGATAACTCTTGACGTAATGAGCTGCCTTCTAAGCCTTCAAGAGTTGTCTCCCTTATTTAGTATGCTTAGTGCATAGTGAAAGCCCTTTTTCCAATCTTAGCATCATTAGAAAAAAAACAAAGATTTTCTCAATAATTTCTGGGAACACTGTAACAGGACCAGGATTGACATCACTTCCCATTTGCGTAGGTCGAGTCTTATGTGGTCATTGTCTGGTCCAGATACTATATTTAAATACCGACATCATTCAAAGGGAATCTTGGTGGGTTGGGCGTTAAGGAATCCTAAAGCGAAAATATGCATTATATTTACATGTTTACCTGCATAGCAACGCTCAGCAGCTATGCAGTCATCCGTGAGGTAACGTATCTCTCCTGGTGTTTAAATCCAACTACCGGCAAGGATCGTCTGTGCTACCACGTGGCCACACTGATTATGCAGCTATATCATCTACATGGAATGTGTGGTGGAGACGGGTGTAGAAACATATAAAATATTACATCCGAATGAAGGAAAGAAGGGCGTTTCCGAATAGTTGGTTATGGACCGGTGGCCATACTTTGCTGGCGGATAGATACCAATGTATATCATTCAAACAAGTAAGGGATAGTGTATCTATAAGATTGATAAAACGCTGTGACGTCAACTGTATACTTTTACACCTTTCCACACAGCAGAAATGTTATGCTTGTTGGACATTCAGACGCCCTCGCATGACAAGCTACGGTTACAAGAATGGAAAAACCTTTGACTTTCTTTAGCATTTGCTCTGCCTGACGGATAGGCTGTTCCCGATGCATGGTGAATGCACTTTGTTAGATGAAGAACTAGGTGTTCCCCAAGATAACACATTGTGGGTATTGTTGCTTTGTATCAAAATATATGTTCCCTTAGAAAGGAACTTGAGGATGTTTTAGCGATACACACAGTAGTTGGGTTTATGTAGCGGTATGCAGGAACGCTATTCTGTGTTTAAGACTGGCTTATGTACAAAGTAGAAATGCAAAGTAGAATTGTTAAATCTAACAAACCGCAGACTACCATTGTGTAAGTACTCAAGGCATTGTTCGTAGACTCGAGGAAGACCTTTTGTCACGTGCCATGTAATATCTGACGTTTGTTGTTTCTTTAAAACTAAGACATCGCCGTCGCTGTCAAGTTCTCTTTTTATATCATCCGTTATGTCAATATTTATGCAGTTAGTCAGTGGTGTATATATCCGTGTCTGTTGTTTTGTTGCAGCCATTTACCGTGTACAATTAACCTTCTCGATATTAATGAACCGTCGATGCCTAATTGTATCCTGAAGTTATTTCACCGGGACTGCTCGGGGTAAACGAAACCACTAGATCCCCCGTTCGGCCCAACTTCGGGGGTGAGAAGGAACAATATATGTCTTCTCGTACAGCACCGTGGGGCAGCCGGAACGGTACAGTCACAAACATCTTAATCCTTAGGATCCTTGCGACGAGAGGGGAGAATAGTTTGTTTGACTGTGCAATTTGCCACAACAATTTCAAATATCTCTATAGCAATGCTATCGTGTATTCAGAGTTCTAGATAATTTTTCAAGCAGTTGTGTATTTACTCCCATGTCTGTTTATGTATAAGTAACTAGCATTTTGTATACTCCCACTAGTTTCAAGAAGTTAGTGCTTTTACATAGAGTTTCATATCCTTATTGGGTACCTAACTCTTCTAAATATATAGATATTAATACACCTCAACAGACTAAACGTTTTTAGTAATTAACACATTATCAACATTACAACATTGTATTGACATGATCATATTTCATTTTCATAATTTAATATTAAAAGCAGACGAGCATGAGCAGAAGAATATATGGTGACTGAAAAGTAAGAAGATTCTTCCATGTGACTACACAAATCTACACAATGATAAACTCAGCAAAGATAGGCAAGTGGGTCATGCCTTTGGTTCTTATGGTTCTATTCCTACTTAGCATCGGGGCAATGGGCCGGCCCAGTGGTTAATAACACTTCTTAATACGTACATATTAATGCTTCTCTACAGACCCAAGGACCCGTGAAGGTCCCGGGCTAGAATAGGCCTTCAGCAACCCAAGCTTGCCAGAAAAGGCGACTATGCTTGTCGCAAGGGGCGACTAACGGGATCGGGTAGTCAGGCTTGCTGACTTGGTTGGCACATGTCATCGGTTCCCAATTCCGCAGATCGATGCTCATGTTGTTGGTCACTGGATTGTCTGGTCCAGGCTCGATTATTTACAGACCGCCGCAATGTATCTCGAATATTGCTGAGTGAGGCGTAAAACTAAACTCACTCACTTACTCACTCACTCACTCACAGACCCAAGTTTTTAGTAAATCTTAGTTCGCAACCATCTGTAAACACCAAACACAGAAGTCACGTGACTACTTCAGAAAACTATAAACAATGACTACAGATCTAACAGTATATGTTTAAGTAGGCGTCGCTTAACAATTACTAACGCTGTTTCAGAGTTCGGGCACCACGACGAATTATCATTCTCAGGCAATTTAGTTAATTTACTTAATGAATAAAGTACGCAAGGTTTTGCTGACCTTTTGGGTTTTAAGTGATTTTTAAGCGTTCCTTTGGAAGTAATTGCGTAAATGTGATCTTTATTGAGTAAAATACGCAAATACGCGCCTTATCTGGAACTCTGTCGGACTGAATTACTGTATTAATTTCAAAGGACAGTGTATTGATGAACACATTGGATTTATATGCTCTGTATGAAATAAATAACGTCTAGGTACATTCAGGGCTGTTCGCGTTATACACCCAATTTTGTTCAACGCAAATAGATGTACAATACAAGACTTAGATGTATGTGTCTACACACATTTCACTGGGATCAACAGATCGCAAACGACTCATGCATGCAGCCATTCAGATCACGACCTGATAAACCGATAAACCTTTAACAAAACAGTCGTCCAGTTCAACTGACTCGAAGCCGGAGTTTCCTACCTTTTCATGCGGTGGTAGGGCATCGTAGTTGAATTGAATTTATACGAGGTCTGATAGGAGATCGCCTCAGACGCGTTAGAATGAGTGGACACGTTTCGTATGCAATATGTGTACTATCAGTCATAACGGGTGGAGGCTACATTCAGAACAAAGGTCAAACGGGTAGATTTCACTGTTGACACAGAAAAGTCGTCCAAGTCAACCAACTCGAGACCCTATGTTACATTTGCCGTGTGGGCTGAAGACACGACTACATACAGAGCGTATTCGTGCTACTATAGACGTGGCCGTTAACAAAATACGAACACTAACTAAAAATAACATATTTTGATAGACGTTTCAAATCTGGAAGGGTCAGTCGCTTCATGCTTGAAAAACATTCGATGCTACTGATCTGTCCTTTTGTAATGCTTGACGTGAATGTTCTGCCTAAAAATGATCGGTTGTATCATTTAAGTTGCGTGGCAGTCCACATGTTTATTCCAAGCAAAACTCACTTGACGTGAGCTATGGAGTTGTCTTGTTGACATATTGAAGGCACAAATATCCTCTTCCTTGACACGTGATGGTATTTCTTTGTCGGGATTTGTTTGGAATCTATATTTCTTCTGAGTAACATTCAGTTTACTTGGGTTTGGGCGTTGCCACGTTGAGATTTTGAAGGTACAAATATCCTGTCTTCCTTGACACATGGTGGTATTTCTTTTTCGGGATTTGTATAGAATCTATATTCCTTCTGAACAACTGCAAAAGAATTAGATTTATGGCTGACTGGTCGTAACGGTGACATTTGCCATACTTCCTGGTTCCGAATGAACACCAATATAATTTTTTCGCACCTGGATGACACATACAGTTCGGGTCCACTGCGCACGATACCCACGGATCCATTACAAGTCGTCGTGTGAATGGCTGGTTGTGTAACATTATAAAACCGCTTTCAGATTCATGATAAACTGAAAAGTGGCATGGTTCGGTGTTGAAGTAGGAAAACATATACTTTGAACAATGTTGTGCAAAGGGATATTTCGGCCATGGTGACATTAGCACGCCTGTTTCTTTCAGCAAGTCGAACATTTCACGAGGGTTGCCTTTGTCGAATCGTGAAGAGGCGTCCAACCACATTGTGTATTCCGCGTTGTCAAAATGAGCCTGAAAATATAATTGAAGTTAATAGAAGCGTTCTATATTTAGTTATAGTGACACTAGTGCAACCTCAACCACTTCCAAAGGAGGTTTAGGGGACACATATCTACACAGTACGTCAGACAAGTCAGCGTCGCAATAATAATGATTACACATACCCACGGGAAATGCAATGTAAATTTAGAGTGTCTGCCACGAAAATGTCATGATAAAGATTTGTTTTATAAAATATTTAGGAAAATAACATCAACACAAAAAGTTAAGCATACGTGTATTTGCAGACGTAGCTAAATGACATTATGTCTCCTTATTGACATATCAAATGAACTACAAATAATTATGTCACTGGGGTAATAGTGTCATTGTCGATTGTTTGCTGAATCATAAGGACCAATTATGTGATAAATACGTGTTGTTAACAAATCAATTTAAACACGGCATGTTGAACTTTTAGCACACACACTCACAGAAGTTTCATAAGAATTTCTTATCATACCGAGTACACACGTCTCATTGACCTTGTTATATCCATGATATACGTTATAATATTCACTGATTCACAAGATTACCATTGTCACTTCAATCAATCATTTATTGAATAGAAAGGTCATTGGCCCCCTTACAACACATTTCAAACAAATTTATGTTTAAAACTGCAAGTGACTATTATTTCACCTTTTCAATATTCATTTGTCAAGTGATCAGTATTGTCTTTGCCAGAGAGCTTTGCGCTGCAGTGCTTATATAGAAAATGTCAACTGAATTGATGCTGTTGAGGAAACAAACCCTGCAGTTCGGTTCAGTCAAACATGTCCTACCTAGATTTCTCCAGCCTCTAAATTCTGTAGAAAATCTCAACCGTATTGATGTTGTGGATTAAACAGGGGAAAGTAGGACCTAAAATTCATTTTGGTACAGCGAAACATTTCCTGCTACCAGAGTGGCCATAATGAGTAGCCATGTTCCCCGGTACTCGACCTAACCTCAGAAATTGGTGTTCGTACCGGAAGTTATTTGCAAACACTACCACACTGCCACTCTTTCTAATGAAGTGTCACGACTTTTCAAAGACGGCTCTCGAAGCAAGTGGAATCTGGGACTAAACCAGAGGCTGAAATACATCCACATCCTGACAGCATCCTCTGACTGAGTGAGCGAGCGAGTATGGTTTAACGCCACTGTTAGCAATATTTTAAGTATCTATATCAGTGCTGGGGTAGAGTCGAAATAGACTTCACACATTGCACCCATTTGGAGAACCGAACTCGCGTCTTCTGGTCGGGCGAGCGAGCGGTTTTACCACATGGCTACCCTACCCTACCGCCCCCGACAACAGGTTCGTCACTACTGAGTGAGTGAGTGAGTTAATATTTAACGTCACAATGGCAGTGTTTCAGCCATATTGTGACGATTACAATTTATACATGAAATATGAAATCATTTTAAAGTTGTCACCGATGGACCGTACAAATACCAGAATATCACAGATAGGAAAATATAACGAACATGTAAAACGTTTTTAATCAAAGTAGACAATTTAAATGTACAGCACATGCTATAGATCGCCAAAAGAAGGCTGAGTTGAGATCCACCTCGACGATGATCTCTAGTCGTCTTCGTGTTCCATCCCCTAAGGTTAGGGTGAGTGAGTGAAACGGTTCAATGATGTAGTTCACCATCACTGTCTCTAAGGTTACAGTAATAAGCTGGCTATATGTACATTATAAGTATAAACATTTTAAGTTGTTCACTGGTCACGAGGGAGTCATGGGCTCAAGTACCCTCGAGGTCATGAGCCCTCCAGGGTTCATGAGCCCATGACTCCCTCGTGACCAGTGAACAACGTATTTATCTTAAGGAACACCTGAATTTTAATGTTGAACTGTTTGAAGCACTTCTGTTGCACGCGAGCCGAATCGCCATTTTGCAGAAGACACAAGGTAACCAGATTTAGAGTTATCTCCCTTCCATCGATTTTCAATCGCAAAACATCGGTAATTTCCTTGCTTGATGCGTAATTCAATGTTATTCGAGACAAAGAAATACTACCATTTAGCACCAGAAGAGTTCGGAATTCCCAGCGGTGTACATTGAAAATAATACATCGCCTGTAAGCGGGATACATTGAAAATAATAGAATAACGCCTAGCCAATCAGAAAGCGGCATTCATGTGTGAGGTAAGATAAATTATTATGCATAATCAGACTGGAACCCTTGTCATAGTTGCTCCTCTCCTAAATGTCTGAACGACTGTACTTGCGTTATTGTAAATACCAGTGGACTATTCTGGTGTAGTTTTGAGGGTCATGCCTGAACGAGTATGCTTACCTGCATCACCAGGGGCTTCCACGTGTAACACTTGAAGTAGAAAAACCGATCAGGCAGCAGATCAAACGGATACCGCTTTATTTCAGCTCTTCCATATTGCTGAAGCTGCAACATATTTAAGATAAAATGAACATAAATTTGATTTGGGGTTTGCTGTCTAATACCTCACCCAGAAATAGTTCAGCTATATAACGTCCATAAACCGGGTGTATCCGCTATTAACACACCTGGTACTAGGCCTCATTAATAAAGGCTGAAATGATATAAAACGTTTGTAAGGAAACTCTTCAAAGTGCTAAGAGGGCCATCATAATGTTTTTGTGATGACAACGTGATACATCGGGACATACAGACAAAAAGTTCAAACAGCGCAAGCAAGCAAACATCAGTTGTATAGAGCCCGAAAATGAAAATAACAAACACGGGCCCTAGGTCATTCAGTATCTTGTGTACCCTCCTTGCGCGTCCAAGACACAGGTCCACCCTGTTCCCATGTTTCCAATGCGCCACAGTTGTATAATTGATCTCCTCTCCATTCGGACGATAAATCCTCTGCCGAGAATCGTGTAAGAACAATCTTAATCAGCTTTCACCTGTCAACACTGACGTTGATTCCAGCCTGTGACATGTTGTTACTGGTGGACAAACTGCAGGTCGCCTACAGCGTTCCCAGCTAACACGCGACGTTCCCACAACGTTATGTTTACGTCAGGGTTTGGTTACGTCGGGAAATGACGTAACTATGACGTTATTAGAACGTCCTAGGATAACGTCATATCACAACCTTGCCACAACGTTACACATTACGTTCTCCGTACGTCCTTGCAACGTATTTTTCATACTTTGGTGTAACGTACTTGTAACGTTGTGAGGACGTTCGTTTCATATATTTTGTTTACTTGACCTGTTAGAAGGTGTTTGTATTTGCAGTTGACCATCTAATTATTTATCAAGACGATATCGAATCTAGAACAACTTTTGAATAAATTTGTTTTGTTTGCTTTGTTAAATGCGTTCAACTGAAGCAAATAGATAACTTCACGTTTGAAGGTTATAAGAATGTCATTTACAGACGTTGTCACAACGTTACGGTTTACGTAACCAGGACGTCGTAACAGCGTGTATTTCAGACCAAGGTGCAACGTTCGCATAACGTTGGGAGGACGTTCTGTCCACGGCTTGCCAGCACTGACCCGTTGGAACATCGTTACATCTTATTCTCCTCATCCCGGAGTTTACTTGATGGAATATCATATTTAACAGGATCGAAGCATGTGATATTTTCTATTTAAATTACCATATAGATCTATCTCTTCAGTATATAATGACGTTTATTCATAGTATTTACCTTATTTTTGTTGCATACAATTTATTATTATATTATACACTTGTTGTTGTGCTCTTGACTTCACTCATTTCAGGGAAGTTATGAAACATGTCTCCTTCTAGATCTTTTAACCCACAAGATCCAGATTGAGGCACATTACACATGACTTCTTCATGTGACGTCATTGCCTGTGCGAGCACTTTCCCGCTCGCTGACATCACACTTCTCGCGCGGCTGCCAGTCCTACGTGTACAGGGTTCTGTGTCTGTTCCTCACTTTTAAAACGGGCTCATCGCCATAACAGTGAGTATTTTGTTTATTGTTTTGTTTAGATTAGTAAATTATATGTATTAATTCAGAATGTACTCATTAAAAATAATGAAACTGACTCTTGATTAGATCTATTTACTTGTCCTACTTTTTACACATCCGAAATTCACAGTGTCATTTGATATATTTTTTGAACTGTTAAAAATCGGATAATTACTCGGAGTTCTGAATTTCTAAATAACATATTAATGATCACTGACATCAATTTTGCATGGAATCATCAATGATAATTCTGAAACTTTGCCGATGAACCTAGAATTGGCTGGGATGTTTTCAAAAATACATGCTAACACTAAGTGCGTTTAAAAATTCCGCCATTTTGGATACTGAATAGTGTTTACATACCATATTGTACGTTGATTCAGGGTAAGCGATTTTATTCTTTGAGTGTTTCTCTTTGTCTGAATAATATTTACATAAATATAGTCATATTGAATGTAGTATACCACATCTGAAACCGTTAGTTGTTACACAAGTATTATTAAACGTAGGCATAACTGTCGCATGCTCCAAGGCGGTACGGAGGCCCATGGCTAGGCCCATGGATGTAATTCTATCCTTCAAAGAGGCAAGTCTAGATAAGAGGACATTTCTGCCGTGTGAAATACCATTCCCCTCCCTCAACCCACCCACGTGGTTATCTTTTTGAAATGAAAAAAATCCGATTTTACACCACGTAGCATTTTCGGAAATTTTCAGACATCTAGCCGTCTAATCATTGCTTACAGTGGCTCAATACGCTTTGAATATTCAAGGGAAGAGTATCGTAGCAGGAAATAGAAAATTAAAAATAGATACGATGCAATCATTTGATCATTCATAAAAAAAACTGTCGAGTAAGTGCAGCGTGACACCATGACTGACGCAAAATCATGCTGAACGACAGCAGTAATTATCGGCATTTCTGGCTTCTTCCGTCATTTACAATGCAAACGATAAATACATATAAATACATGGAGAGTCAGAATAATTCTGATTACTTACATCTCACTTTCATGTACAAAACATCCCTAAATCAAGGAAACAGTGCTCGCAAAATCCTGTGTACCCATGTCAGCGAGGCCGCTATTTTGAAAGAAATCGGCCCTCGATAGTGATGTCACACGTAAACATCGTTGCACATGTTAGGCAATTTCTTGGAGGTGAAGCTCGGTTGAAGAAGAGTAAACACAATGGCCATATCATTCCGACTGCACTTTCAGCATTGTGATTTATATTTTTCGTTCAGATACTTTTTCATGAAACTAATTTCAGTATCTTGATATATCCTTGTTCATCATCATCATATCATATGTGGATATAGGGTATGCGTTTTCATTCATTGAAAGTTTTTGATTGTTTGAATATTTACACGGGAAATTGACTCAGTAGTGTACTATAGGATCTATCACAGTTTACGCCTCTACACAACTGTTAGAGGATCACACGTAGCCATTACTGCAACATGTGCTTCAGTTCCTGTGATGTACAATATTCAGTATGCTGGGACACACACTGCAGTTTCATATGAACAGGCCAATAAACTGCAATTTAATTCAAAGTTATAAGTAAAACTGATAATATTAATGAACATGATTTGTACATTTTCTGTGTAATTTTATAGCCGTATGCAGACAACAAAAAAGACCCCTCGGCATTCAGGGTGTTAAAAATGTAACGGCATGTTCTAATCTTGTGCTTTTGAATAATATTAGGTCTTAAAGATAAACTATTCTCTTTTTTTCAGATGCACGCTGCCGCTGGGAAAGATGAGGAAGTGCAAGTCTAGAATGAAACGTTTCTAAGCAATGTATTATACTGGAATAAATGGTTCAGTGTAAACAAAAGAAGAATCTCTGTTATTTGTTACCTGGGCTCAAA
Organism: Haliotis asinina; assembly: GCF_037392515.1. NCBI lineage: Eukaryota > Metazoa > Mollusca > Gastropoda > Lepetellida > Haliotidae > Haliotis > Haliotis asinina. Next base: position 11,406,572 of record NC_090290.1, on the reverse strand, counting down.
GTAGACAGTTTCGAAAAATGCAAAAAACACATTCATAATTGCCGAAATGAGTTTTCGAACTGTTGATCACTTTACCTTTTTTCAGCATTCGTAATTTAAATCTAATAAAAACAACGGAAACTATGACTTTTAGCCCTGGATAGTGTTATAATCATGGTGACAACAACCCAGAAACCTAATACAAATATTTTATCCTCAGACTACTGTTCGTTCTGAGTACGTATATACCCAAAACAACTATAAATAACGTTATTACAACGTTATGTTTATGACGTCACGAGGACGTTATTTTTGGGTCGTATGAACGTAGAAAATAACGTTGCGACAACGTTATGTTTATAACGTCGCGGGGACGTTATTTTTGGGTCGTATGAACGTAGAAAATAACGTTGTGAGGACGTGTTTTCGACTCCACAAAAAAGACGTAAGTGGGACGTTATATGCTGACGTTCTGGGGACGTAAACGTAACGTTGAGACAACGTCCTCAAAACGTACTTTTGTTAGCTGGGTTGTCTGGGATCCTTTAAACGTCGACGAACGGTGCTCTTGGATATCCTCAAGTTCACTTGAATTGTTCTGTCTGAACACCTGTCCCGTTCATAAATCTGTTACATAACGCAGTGTTGATCACGTTGAGCGACCTGGACGACGTGGATATTCCACGGAAATCTGATTCAAAAGGCGCTGGCCTCTATTAGCAAGTGTCAAACCGTCTCATTTTAAACTGTGATTTTAAACAGGTGCTTGAACAGGATTTCCAAATTTACAATTTGAATAAAAAATGCTGCATTTGTAACAGAACGTGTCGAACGTTAAAGAGCGTAATAATGACCTCTCAACTGCCTGATGTGTTTTCAATACTTTTAACATATTTTATAAAACATTCGGTTGAGTGTATTTCAACCCAAAACGAATATTTTAATATTTAAAGAAATAGTGTTACAAATAGCTTGATCATTCATTAATGATGCCGACATTAATACGGGCATTTTGAGGCATAAAGTAACACAAATGAGTTTTACTCAAAACGTTTGATTTCCCACCATCATTCAGTATTTGATAGCGGAGACACCCTGATAACTTTCATGTCGTTATGTACCAGGCACTACGACTTCCATGACCTTCCAACTACTGCTGTTGCTGTGATGATACACTAGCTACTCTTTGTGTTCTATTACTAGTCACCATTACCCATTAATACTAGTACTACGGACATTTGCACCGCATCTATGTCTACTATTATTATCTACTATCTACGTTTTCATTACTCTAGAACTCTCACAGTGGCTTAGTTTCTTTAGAAGTGTCTCTTGTCAAATATTTGCTTACCAGTTTGACCTGACTTTTGTTCAGACCCATGTCGTAATAATAGAAAGAGTAGTTGCTCAGAAAAGGGAAGATGTATTTATCCAGAGTCATGATCATCTCCTGGGATTCATCAAAGTGATCCGCAGACGCTGCCGTCACAAAGGCATATTTCCTCCTCTCCTGAATGTTGAAGACTTCCTTTATCCTCTCCAGTGCCCCCTCTTTGAGTTTGGTCACGGGTGTAAGAACATTGCGGATGTTTTCCTGGCTGTCAGTCGCCGGAAGTGGGTGTCTGCAGGCAGCTGTATCATTGCACAAGTCCACTGAAACGTTTGTATAAATATGAAAGATGAATTTTTGGGTTGCCCGGTCCAGACTCTCTAATACTGGTGACAAATGGCTATATTCATGTTTAACTCCATGCAGCTAAAACAGGAGACTTTTCTGTTGTAATGCGGCTGATGTCAGTAATGTTGGAGTCGTAATGATTTGAACCTTACATGCTTTCTTTTCCTTGCCTGTACAGGGAGATAAGGGGGGTAACTCAGACCAAATCTTCTTCTGCTTCAGTGCTAAAACAGAGTAAAAAGCTTCTGAAGTAATTCTTGATCCTAACACGTCATTCTTTGAAATGTACATGCAATCAAGTTAAGTATAACAATAAAAACTAATAACCTGAAATGCTGTTGAGGAGGCAGATGAAGCAGATCGCCGTTCACAACCACTAGTTCTGTTAACTAGAATACAGGTATTCCTTTGAAGCAGAAAGGGAGTGCGACCAGGTCCACTTTATTACAAAGTTTGGAACTTCCGGGTTAAAAGGTGTTTGTTGTGTTTGTCTTACGAGACCAGGGTGCTAAAGTATTGGAAAATTATTGTCCTTCTGCGGAAGTTCGTAGGTCCTTAGAAGTTCAATGTACATTAAACTTACCAACTGCTTAAAATGCAGTATTTTGTGTTTTTAAGGTATGGTTAAATTTCCTTCCATCGCCAGCAGCTGAAGGGATGGCGCAAATCCAGCTAGGGTCCATGCAGGAAGCAAATGTACTGTAAATCCCTATGATCCCTGGTATAGTTATCTACATTCAGTTGCTGGCGATCTATAGTCCGATTTTATGTTGAGTTGTTTTAATATGATTTGACATTTCACTCTAACTAGTTTTAATCGATTTGTGATATTCTAGCCGTTTTACTGTCATTATTTGACAGGTCTAAATAAGTATACATATACCTATTCTTAGTATATAACCTTTTCTCTTCACAATACGACTGAAATATGTGACGTTAACTATTAACTCACGTGAAGATTTGATGGTTGGTGAGATTGGTTGATTGGGATTAAACTTACACAGAATGTCAACTCGTCAGGAACAGAAATGTGTAAACAAACAACAGAGAAAACAAATGTGCATCGGCGAGATTCGACACTTTCGTCTGTCTACATGTACGTCTTGTGGCAAAATTCATTCCCGGTATTAATCAGCCATGTTGTATAAGCTCTATAAAATTATGAAACCTTACATGCTACTTTCTGACGATATAAATCCACCAAGTTGATGACATCATCTGTTGAATAGACAAGCTGGTTATCTGAAATCAGGAACGAATGAAATATGGTGACTTGTAATTATTTTTCAGGTAGTAGAGATGAGAATGGGAAAGACCACTATATTTCAGGCAATAAGAATGACTAATTTCTCCGAGAGTATTAAAATTTATACACAGCAGGACACATTGGTCGCTAGCTCTGCTGAATTATACTGAGTGAATTTTAATGTTTGACCATTCTCACCCCTCAGTCCCTGTATTTCCTCTGTCCCCAGGTGTTCAGTCGTTGTTTCAAGACACATGCGCCCAATACCTGAAAATGCGAAAATTCAGTAATACGTATTGTTCACGAGCATGTCACGGTCCTCTAGAAATATAACAATAATCTCGGAATGTTTACTGATCACTATCTTTTAAATGAATATGTGGGTAAAATTTCATATTTTTAAAACAGCACGGTAACGTCGAAAATGTTGGATATTTTTGTGAAATTATGGTAATGATATGAAGTAATTTTACGGTGACTGCATATTTATAACACATAGTATATATATAATACTTTTCATTCGTGTGATTTCACCTTTTGTTTTCATTTCTACACTTGGAAGAAATTTGAAATACTAAACCTCTGATGTAAGTGAGTTACTCAGGACCTTTTTACGCCGATTTTAGCAATAGTCCTCCAACATCCCTGCCGTGGACACCAGAAATGGGCATTGTACCCATGTGGGAAATCAAACACAGGTCATCGGTAGGACGAACGAAAAGATACCTCAATGATTCTCATAGACGAAAGATCATAGTCAGTGCTGTCTTGGAACCCGCCCCCCAGTGCAAATTATATTTCAAATAAATTGTTTACATACTCAACACATCTGGCCTCCTTGTAATGTCCACTACTAGCAGCAGGCCCAGGGAATACAAGGTGCCAAGAAGTATCACTGAAACTGACCGTCAACAATACATTGGCGAGATGGATGCGGGGGCATTTGAACAGCACTCAGCTGAGAGTGGAAGGAAAGACTACACAAAGGACAGTGTGGAGACGTAATTTCCATAGACTTACATGTTATTTCATTATAGCATAAATAATTTTCAGTGATCTTTGTAAAATTTGACTCGGAAATTGGAAATCAGTTCAGCTCTGCGTACATAATTTCAGTTCAATTTTCCGACCACTGCTTAACTAGTGAAATCACATTTATCAACTTACGTATGGTTCCACAATGCACAATCCCACAGGCCGCCATGTTAAAAGAGTTCACGGCACTGTACACATGTTGATTAAGTTGTCGCCATTCGATGAATAAGCAACGGAGAATTAAACAGAAATTATGTGATTGTAGGTAAGATGATTCCCCACAAATGTGCAAAATTTTACTTGGATCTTACGAAACTTAATTTCATGAAAATTATTTATGCTGCTCCTAATTAACACGTAAGTATGTGGAAATTACGTCACGTGTCCGAGTACATTTTGCATGAGTCTGTACCTCTAACGGCGTGCGTAAATACCATGGTACATTACATTTCTAAAATAGAACATTTCATACATATTCGTGTGTAAAAATACCATGGAACATTGCAAATTTTAATGTGATAGTACACTGTGTTTCTAACACCATGTGTAAATAGCATCCCGCTGTTAATTGTGGGTTCAAATATCATGATATATAGCACACTTAATAACAACATGTGTATATAACATTGGGCATTGCACACATGAACGTGGGTTTAAATAGTATAGTACATTGTACACTTGAACGTGGGTTTAAATAGTATGGTACATTGCACACTTGAACGTGGGTTTAAATAGTATAGTATATTGCACTCTTGAACGTGGATTTAAATAGTATAGTACATTGCACACTTGAACGTGGGTTTAAATAGTATAGTACATTGCACTCTTGAACGTGGGTTTAAATAGTATATTGCACTCTTGAACGTGGGTTTAAATAGTACAGTACATTGCACACTTGAACGTGGGTTTGAATAGTATAGTACATTGCACACATGAACGTGGGTTTAAATAGTATGGTACATTGCACTCTTGAACGTGGGTTTAAATAGTATAGTACATTGCACACTTGCACGTGGGTTTAAATAGTATAGTACATTGCACACTTGAACGTGGGTTTAAATAGTATAGTACATTGCACACTTGAACGTGGGTTTAAATAGTACAGTACATCGCACACATGAAGGTGGGTTTAAATAGTAATAGTATATTGCACACATGAACGTGGGTTTAAATAGTATAGTACATTGCGCACTTGAACGTGAGTTTAAATAGTACAGTACATTGCACACATGAAGGTGGGTTTAAATAGTATAGTATATTGCACACATGAACGTGGGTTTAAATAGTATAGTACATTGCACTCTTGAACGTGGGTTTAAATAGTATATTGCACTCTTGAACGTGGGTTTAAATAGTATGGTACATGGCACTCTTGAACGTGGGTTTAAACAGTATAGTACATTGCGCACTTGAACGTGAGTTTAAATAGTACAGTACATTGCACACATGAAGGTGGGTTTAAATAGTATAGTATATTGCACACATGAACGTGGGTTTAAACAGTATAGTACATTGCACTCTTGAACGTGGGTTTAAACAGTATAGTACATTGCACACTTGAACGTGTGTTTAAATAGTATGGTACATTGCACTCTTGAACGTGGGTTTAAATAGTACAGTACATTGCACACTTGAACGTGGGTTTAAATAGTATATTATATTTGAACGTGGGTTTAAACAGTACATTATTCCTGTAACAGTGTGTGTAAATAAGAGAATACATTATACTTTCAATCATGATGTAAATGTGATACGATGTACACTGACAAGTTCGATACTTCACAGTGATTTGATTACATCTACACACATTATGTTCCTATGGTATCCGAGAAGGGACATTGTCGCGTTGTCGCCATTTCAAAAACAAGCACAATGAGGCAAAAAGTAACCAAAGCGCGACAATGTCCCTTCTCGGATTCCTGTTGTCAAAACACAACTGATATCTTTTGCTCGGGATATCAAGAAAATCCCATGCGTGTGCTATGCACCAACAGTTTGAAACATAACAAAATCGGCATATACATAAACAATATATATTGTTGTAGCCAATGTTACTTGATTCCATATTTAGACGCATTGATCAAAATGCAGAATCTATCACAGACTAAGAGCGTAATGACAAGACAATCTCAATACAAACATGCCCGATGACCACACGCATCAGATTGAATGAAATATTGACACCAGTGTATATGTTTTCGGTAAAGTTGATTGACATGTTACTATGGAAGTAGCAAGGAACTGATGTATTAATCAGAGTGTGTTTAGATATTAGGACCTTCTCCGGACTGTGAAGAACGAGGAAAAGAAAGTTAACAGATCTTGTGTTCGCATCGTTCTACCTGTGGGACACATGGTGTATGCAGAAATGTAACGGGTGGATGAGCAATGTTTATGATAGTTATTGCGTTGTCTTGCCAACACTCCCCTGTGATCCACACTCGACCATGAATCCCACCCCAGGTAATGTTCTGGGATCGTTGGTCAGTGTGACCTATCAATGAAAGCTTTGTGTGGGATCTCACAATGAGACACTTTACGACCAATGTATCAAGCTCCCGCTGCGCATTGTATAGAATTAACGGAAATGTGCATGGTTATATCTCATTCATGACTCATTCTCACTCGACTAAAAAGGAACCATTTAGACTGACTCTCGAAAATACAGTTCATGTGTATCTATTCGCAGCTTGCAATCACCGAATTGTCTGTGCCGACACGATCTGTTTACAAACATTTGCTTCTGCAACAAATACATGTATATACTCATGATATAGACACAAATGTAAAATGTGAACAATTTGTAAACATTTTCAGCAGAGATTCTTGATGGATATGGAAAAGGTTTCGTCGCTTCTATCATAAGTTAATCTGTCCAACAAACCTGGAAACATATATATCGAATATGTCTAAAATATTTGGCAGATCACCGCTGCTGTACAGTAAAGAAAGTCTCTGATATTCTTCTCGTTGTTTGTTTTATTCATTTTTAACCTGTCTGTGAAAAAATATGCTTTTCAGGAATGGCGGGCCTGACGACAAGCGTGATTCGATGATCAACTGTTTTTGGTTTCAGTAACACAATCACTTATAATGCTACCGTGTCATCGGCGGTGCGCTGCTGTCTGGCGTTGTACCACTAACTTTTCTTTCCTTTCATGAATAATTTCCTTGATTGTCATTTAGAAGCTGATGTTTTGAACAACGGGGTGTTTTGAACAGTTATGCACGCCACAAGCGTGTCATTCTTCAGTTTCGATAAAATTCATTATCAGTTTTCTTAATGGCTTATTTTTGCGTCGGGGACTGCTTTACTGAAAAGTCGTTATTTGTTGTTCACTGGTGTTGGTGACAGGTGTATTTGAAGATGAATGCTAAAACTGACCAAATGACGTTTCATTAAGTGTGAGTTGATATTCTGCAAATTAGGGTTATAACACTGGCGAAATAAGCATTACTTGTCCTTTCGGTATAAAACACAATTAATCAGAATTGTCTTCATTTATTGCGAGTTTTAGGCAGGGATTAATACATACATAAAACAGGTTAAATGTAAATATATGTTCGTTAGGGAGGTTTTTACGTGCTGATATTGATGTGTACTTCAGGCAGGATGAGTTTAAATACTGATGTGGTTCAGTCTGTGTAAGTGTAGATGTATACGTACTTTACTCAGGGTAAGTGTAGATATTTGTGTTTGGACTTTACACAGGGCAAGTACAGATATTTGTGCACTTCAGGGAGAGTAAATGTAGATATTCATATTAAGTCTACATAATTATGTACTTTAGACAGGGTAAGTGTAGATATTTATGTAGATTTCACGGGATCGGTGTAGACATTTTTGTACTTCAGATGCGGTAAGTGTATATATCTATTTTTGTACTTTAGACAGATTAGGTGTGGATGTGTATGTACGTTTGACAGGATACGTATAGATATTTGTGCGCTTCAGGCAGGGTAAATGTAGGTACATGTATTTGTATTAAGCGTGGATATTTATGTACTTTAGGCAAGGTAAGTGTAGATGGTTATGTATTATGGGCAAGGTAAATGTAGATGTTTATGTACTTTAGGCAAGGTAAGTCAATGACTGGTACCGAGACAATAGTGTTCATTTTTATTGTTGTTACTGGCATTTCCAAATTTGACGCATTCAGCATTTTTATATTATTCACTATTTTGACCGGTACCATATGTTTTGTGTTTTTCAGATTGCCAATTGCTTTGACCGTTCCCTGTTGCGCGAGCACTAACCGTAACTTATAACGTCTTTGGAATCATAAACATTTCCTTTAGCAGAGATTTCTTGTAATTACTGAAACCAAATGTTTTACATACCATAAACAATCCGGACACGACGCATGACGATCTTGCGTCTACCTCTTGCGTCGAAGAACCTGAGACGACAGACGGTTACGAACATGAGAAAGATCATACCGCCATGGTACTGTATGAACACGATATATGAAAGCAGGTATTAGTATTATTTGAGGGTAGTGTGGATGAATGAAATATTGATGCACACTATTCTTCAAAAGCTTCCACTAACTTAAAGCATTCACTTCATGTTATGTATATATCATGTTCAGTCTAAACGTCATACATTCACGAGAATGACTTTTCATTGCATGAATGACGTTTCCATTTGCTCGAAATTTGACTGTTCTGGATAAAAGTATAATTTCTACCTATTTGGGCTTTTAAGGAACCCAAAATGAGTTCGGCACATCTAGTTGGAGACATCAGGGCACAATGTGTGAAGCACTTTTCTGGTGTCCCCCGCCGTGATGTTGCTGGAATATTGCTAAACGCGGTGTAAGCCCAACTCACTCGTTCACTCACTCACTCATGGAATCTGTCTTGGCTGACCTTCAACACTGGCTAATTTCAGACAGTATATACACTACTTATCAAAAGTGTAAACTCGCTAGTGAAAATGTAGCCACTTACTTCAGGCAACTGTTCTAAACTAGATTTTGCTAATCCATACTATTTAAAGGCACTCTTCATACATGAACTTGCATACTGCAAATCAAACTCGTAACGTTGAAAGGATTATTGTCGTACATTCAATAAATGACGAACCTGTGTGAAAAATGACAAATTATTATCAAGCTTTCACACCAAAACAGCTATTTACATTAACGATATTAGTGCATGCCTTAAAACAATTTTATGCATGATCCTGGTGTAATTAATCTGTATACGGTTTGCAGCTGGTTCCCCCAAGTTAGTGGAGAAATTTAACCACAAGTACATGCAGATCATACAGTGTAAGAGAGACTAAACTTTAGATATGTTGTATATGTTTACAGTTGTTCCCACACAGCCAGTCAACAAGATTAATAGAAGTTTTAACGCTATAAACTGATCCACATATTATCATGTTTATAATAGGCAACAGAAAGCAAAACAGAGATAACAGTATGAATCGATTAAGAGAATAGAATGGTGAGGAAATCCACGAACCGATCGCGATGAAAGTTAAGGTGATATTTTCTTCAACATGTTTACACATTATGCGGTGTTTTATATCAAGGAGAGTAAGAAATGAAAAACAATGTAGGTAGAAACTTACCAGAGATTTGATTCTGTCAGAATATCCAGTCATGAGCGATATCTTTTCGTCAACACGTACCGTGCCCCTCCTCAGTAGGGCTTCTTTATACTACAGGGGTGTTTCATTTGAAAAGGCCTGTCACCAGGTACAACGCGACAGCCAGAACAATCCACATTTATCACACAAAGCAGCACAGCAGTAACAGTACGATGTCCGTTGGGCATGGCAAGGCTCCGTCATATCACCTCTTCTTTTGTTACTGTTCTCGGGTATCGGTGTTAAAGGACAGAAAGTCGGAGAGAATATTTACACAGTTTACATGTTTGCTGAGTCCCAGAACACAAGATGTCTCTGACATATTTTCTGGTTATTCCCGTGTACAGTCTACTGCATGGTGTAGGAATAAGGTAAACATAGAGGAGCGTTTGTCATGATGGGTGTGGGGAATTGTCCTACTGTTTACAAAACTGGTATGGGAACATGTGAAATGGGGAATTGCCATAGTCGGGAATTGTCCTTATGGGAAATGTAGTAGGATCGTGTATAAATGCTTTAACAAAAACTACTACTCTGGTATAACGTTGTTGTGTTTCTTTTCATAGATATGGTGTATTTTAGTTCAGAAAATGATTATCACTGGGGTTGTGTTTAAACAATATAGAAGATGCATTGTTTGAAATAACTTGTAAATATGAGACAGACATCTTGATAACAGGTGATTTAACAGCAGAACAGAAAAAATGGGGATTTCATATCAGGTGACAGTGCTGACTATCTACCTGACAATAATACTGGTTATGGTCTGTTTGTGGTGAAAACGTACAGATGAATAATATAATTTTATTCACTATAAACAAAAATCGTAAATCAAATAAAGTGAAGTCAAGATTGCGAATGCTCATGATTTTATTTGGCCAAATGAAATTTCAAATCTTACAATTTTATTCAACTTAGACCAAAAGTTGTTTAACAAACAATCATAGTTTCAATTCGTTTATGATGATTTGTATTACAAGGGGGTAAGCGCCGTAGTTGGAACAGTGAAACAACTGCACGTGCGGTACATGATGAGCGTTAACTTATATCAACTGACCTTGTTTTCGGTGTTTTATTTAATGCGCATGCCCCCTTGTATTACAAACCAGTCATACCGATTTGAAACATCATCTTCTGTAAAACAATTTTTATCTTAATATGTTGAATAAAATTCTGAGATTTAAATTTTCAAATGACAAGGTAAAAGTATGAGATTTCACAATCTTGATTTGACTTTATTTGATTTACGTTAATTTTGTTTAAAGTGAAATTCATTGGTACGTTTTCACCGCAAACAGACTATAGTATGTTAGTGACAGCTTCTCTTTACCTCGATCGAACAAAGTAATCATGTTGGTGAATCTTTCTGTAACAAATTTGTATGGAACAATGAACAAGCAACCATTTTTAATACTGCTAGACACATATTAGATGATCCTGCGCACTAAACGCATTTGTGACAAGAGAGGCGGTACAACGAATTGGGTGAGTACACTTGGCTGCTACAGGTAGCTTGACGATTATGCACGTGCAATACATGCTAACCGTGACATGAAATCAACACCGCATATTTCTTCGAATGATAAGACTGCAATTTCAGGCATAAGATACTGATATTCCACGATAACCTTTAGTTAAGACGAAGACAAATAGATGATTGGGGCATTGGCAAGCATTTTAGATATTCAACAATTTTGTTTAAAAAACCCAGGAAAATGTCATTTGCTTCGTGAAATGGATCGGTGGTCCTAAACATATTTGCTCAGTATATTGTTTTGATTCACTTCGTCGGGATTGTACCTGTTCCCAAATCGAGTGTGCTATAACAATTCATGCGTGAAACGCATGGGAAAAATGAACTTCTCGATATTTATCAGACAACCTGTCTCCCTCTTGTTTCAAGTGGATCGTTCTTTGGGGAGTTCCCAAGTATGCAAATTGGGATCATTTGTCAGGTCGTGGATCATCGTATATGTGTTTACTAGTAGTTTACTCCATGATGGGTGAGTGAGTGTAGTTTTACGCCGGTTTAGGCAACATTTTAGTTACATCACGGCGGGAACACCAGAAATGGGCTTCATACATTGTACCCATGCAGACGACACGGGTCACGTGACTCGCCATTCTGGAGTGTGGTGGGACATGGAGCGTGAAAGAAAGAGTGAGTAAGTGGGGGTTTTTTTACGCCGCATTCAGCAATATTCCAGCCATGTGGCGGCGGTCTGAAAATAATCGAGTCTGGGCCAGACAATCCAGTGACCAAAAACATGAGCATCGATCTGCGCAACTGAGAACCGATGACATGTGTCACCGAAGTCAGTGAGCCTGAACTCCCGATCTCGTTCGTCTCCTCTTACGACAAGCATAGTCACCTTTTATGGCAAGCGTGGGTTGCTGAAGGCAAGAGAAAGAAGACGGACAAGTATGTATACGTAGTGCTGGACAGATTCAGACATTCAGAAATAGGTTCTGATAGTGATGGCGATTATCAGACAGTTTAGCAGATTGAATCTATGTAGCCAGAGTTCATTGGGAAACGGATTTAATGAGGTAAACGATGATAACAATGAACTGTGGAAGGAAATGAAGACAATAGAATGCCCCAAGACAACAAACAGTATCAGAATGCTTTCATTATTTTCCAGAAACTATCAAACTCTTCTATTTCGAATTCATCGATTGAAGATTTGGTTAAGTCGGATTTATTGGAGTAAGAAAGTGAGTTTAGGTAAACGTTGCATTTAGCAACATTCCAGCAACATCACGACGGGATCACCAGATATGGCCTCCACACATTGAATAAATGCACGAAATCGAACCCGGGTGACCGAGTGAACGCTCTAAGCACTGGGCCACCCTCACCGCCCCGGATATATTAGAATATGACATACATGAAGCTTCTGAACGTGGACATATATATGTGGAGAGAGTGAGTGAGAGAAAGAGAGAGGGAGAGATAGAGAGAGAATCTCATCCAAGTGACTACTGATATGAAAGGTTTTTACCTTTATCAATAGGTGTTGATATAATTGATATCAGTAGACACGAGGGTGAGATTCTATTTATCATTCAGAATCACTGTTCATTAGTTTCAATGAAAATTGTGCATCTCTGAACACAGTGCTGCCATTAGACTTGCAGTGCAGCGATGTCCTAGCATTGTGACGTCATCAACGTCATGACGTCACAGCATTGTCAGGGCATTGTACAAAATCTACTGTCAAAACGATATCTCCTAGGATTTACAAATCTGCCCATGGAACATTTTACTGTCTCTTCATTGACTTCTGCTGTCCACAACTTGCGCTGGCATCGACTTATGAAAATGTATACAATACTCATGGAAATGTACTAAGAATTCTGTGAGATGAGTATTCCAAAATGAAATTCTGTACGACGATACTGCCAATGCTGCCGGTAGTACAGGAAGATTACAAGAACTAATCAATTGTATCAGTTAATTTCGTAAAAAGTGATCTTTCTTTAAACATGAACAATTTTAAGATAACAGTTGTTTTAAAAATGGTAGACGTTTAAGACATTATGAAGATTAGATTTATATTAGAAGAGAAGATAGAGACCATTTCATTTTATAGATACCTTGGACTATTTTCATTCCTAAATTTATGAATGCTTTCATCTATCTGGAGGACTACCAATTAATACTGCAGTTCAGATCTTTGAATCCATGGTTTTATCAGTATTAACATATGGTTCTGACTTTTTGGTTTGCAATGCCATGAATCAATCAAGGAGGGACAGACTGAATATTACAAACGGATCCTGAATCTGCCAATCAATGCACGCAACAGCGCTCTTCTTGGGGAAACTGGAAGAGAACGATAGTATGTTTATTATATACTAAATGTACTGAATATTGGACAAAATCAATCTCTATAAACACTGACAGTGTATTTGAGCAAACGCATTTAATGACGCGTGGAGTAGATGCGTCTGGCCGTATATCTTGGCCAACGTACATAAAGTGAGTGAGTGACTTTGGTTTAAAACCGAGTTTAGCAATATTCAAGGAATATCTGGGCTGGCGACACGAGTATGAATACATTTGTATCCATGTCGGGAACCCGGGTCTTTGGCGTGACGAGCGATCACTTTAACTACTACGCTATCCAACTGCCCCTCGGATATAGAGAAGCCGCTGCCATAAACCTGTAGTCGAAAGTGGACGTCATACTATTATAGACGGAGCCACAAGGATATGCCCACAATACCAAAGTTAAAGTTTTAGTTTCATGAATATCTCCTCGTACTTATAAATAATTCACACTCAGCATTATGGCTAAATTGTATCAGTAAATATTTCTACCTAAATCACTCATGTGGAAAATGTGCACATGTTTTGTCCACTAAATGTAAGTACACTTTTACACAACTCTTCTTTCCCACGCCTTTGTTTATTGTCAGTTGTTTCCCAACTGTATCTTCGTCCTGCAAATCCAAAACGTACACATGCACAATGAATGTGCGGGTCTATTTAAGTTTGCTACTGTTCTAGAGAAAACCATTTGAAGTCGTGAAAATATGCAAATTAATGCACTTTGCAGAAATATATCGGATATTCCCTCTTTTAAGATGCAAATCATTCATTATAGGGAGGGTACAATAACTGAAAGTTGAATGCATTATCTATCTCGCTTTTAACACATCGTTGCGTTATTTAGTGTATGTTTTAAAATCTAAATATCGAATATCTCAGAAGTAAGCATGCTTGTGATACGTTTGCGGTCTGGAAATCAGGCCTGTGAACCAAGAGAAAATTAACCATTGAGCAGGAAGCTGACAAAGCTGGTATCTGTGGCAAAATGGTAGGTTGGTTTGTTGTTTATGTTCCACCTTTATGACAGTGATCTGTAAATAATCGAATGAGGACCACACAATCCAGTGGTCAACAGCATGAGCATCGGCCGACATCATTACGATAATTTGACGGCTGAGTATGGCATGTGCCAACCACGTCGGCGAGGCTGTCCACAACTATCCCGTTAGTTACCTTTTACGACAAGCATGAGTTACCGACGATCGACTGAAGCCCGAATCTTCAAGGGTGAAGTCATATGGAATAACCTGCAGGAGACATTGATGTTTTTGAAGCCTGGATTGGAAAATGAATTTATAAAACGATCCGATCCCGATAGTCGCCTCTTGCGACAAGCATTGATTAGACCTTCTCGGGTGGCAAATTTGTGATAATCTACTAGCAAGGACAAAAATGAAAAGACAATGTATGTTCACGCAGTAACGGGTAGGTACAAACAAGATGGCAATCAAGCGAGACCACGTGGCAATAGCTGGCGTCTCTTAGCGGCAAAATGAAATACAACCGTTACTCCTCGAGTTATTCCAGGACAAGTAAAAGAGCGCAGTGTACAAAGAGGCATACAAACATAAACAATAACATAGAAACTTAAACAATTTAAGACATCCAAAACAATATCTCTAAAAGTTTAACATAATGAGTTTTGATAATAACTACGACCCTAAAACAACAGATAACAGAATATTTAAGCTTGGTCTAAAACGGATATACTAGTAGGAATAAAAGATTGTTTTGCTCTCTTAAATTTAACATTGGAGATAATATATACATACGACCAAAGGGTAAAAAGTTTATTAGAAGTGTTTTAAAACCTGACATGGGTCATTTAACATTCTTTACAGCTAAAATGCAGATTTTGAAATTCCCAAATCACATAAAGCATAAAATTTTCCTTGCAGCTTTCACAACGCTTTTGAGATTTTTCTGGAGCATTAACGGTCTGTACTGTACTGAAAATGTTAAAACCGATTTCACACATAATTTGGGGAACAGTTTCATAATCGTCGAGTCTGTTGGGAATGATCGGGGTTTACGTAAGAAGTGCAGACGAGACTGTTTTGTAAAATGAATCGTATTCTGTAAAAAGGAATGTTTACTGTCGATACTGTCCCTTTCACATAGATTCCAGACTGATGGTATGACTTGTCTATTCAGTTAAAGTTGAAACGGTTTATGTAAAATATGGGTTGTCAGTTATATTCTTTAAACACCATGCCTCTTACATCATCAGACAAGACGATTTCTGGGCGTTTAGTTCTCCAAATCTGAATTATACGTCCTCTTCAGTCAGTGTAAAATAACTAATGTACTCTTGGAAATAGGAGGAAAAACTGTTTTTATTTTGTTACGCTGTAACCGTAAACTTTAAACAACTACAAATAGCATATAATGTGGAAATAACCCAGATCGGCCTTATTAGATGTTCAGTGAGAATCATAATAAGATTTCTAGAAAAAGCATGCTTCTCGTAAAATCGTGCTAAACTTGGAAAAATGCGAGTAATTGCTGACAAAATCCAGATCAGGCAATGCATGACAGTTTGATCGCTCTGTCAGGTATGCCGACGCCCCATAGATTCACCTGACATGAAATGCATGTCCAGGCACAGCGGGTCATCTCAAAGGTATTGTCTTTGACCAAATGAAAGACTTGTCTTATCTCCATGGACTTAGTTTTTGTCTGTCTAAAGACAGCTTGCACGAGGTCAGAAATGCTTGCATTTGAGCCTCATGGTTGGGGTCACATAGTTTATGACAAAATTATCCATAACGATAACATTGGGAATATCCACATGGAGTAGGAGCTGATGTTCCAGCCACTCAAGCAACACATCACGGTTCATCTCCTGATGATAAGTCACCACATGAAGATTTGACCTCAGTTCGCACCCGTCAGTGAGTCCAGGATCACGCGTGAAGAACGATGAGGCGTTTACCTATATCAGATGGAATGACATATGTACCATCTGGCGGTAGCGACATGTAATTCAGGGAGAAGTTCTCGTTCACACAGGTCCCATCGAGATATACCATCTGAAAACCAACTCACGGCATTCAGCGATACTTCGGAGATAGTTTGATCTGCGGGTGAGGATTGAATATTTTTCACGAAACACTCCACGATCATCTTCAAGTGCTTTTGCACCTCAATCCCATTCAATAGAGGACAGTGATAAGAGTTGATTTAGATGCACTCATGGTTTCATTGATCTCTTCCCTTCTGGTGTGGAAGACTGGCGGTATCTTCCTATGACACAACCTATACTGCTGTCCTTGTAATCCTCTTATCAAACTGTTCAATTTGCGTTTGTTGATTTTGCTTTTGAGACGACCCTCCTACCGCAGGTCTAGGCCTGTATTAGTTCCATGATTTATGTGCACGAGACCATTAGAAAAGGCATGATACGTTGTTTGCCACTGGGTGCACTAAAGTCTCGCAAAGTGCCGTGACCTACTTGCGGCTCCTACGGGTGTTACGCTCCAATACAAGACGAAGAGTTCTTGACAGTCTTGATTATCACCTTTCCTTCATGGAGCCGGAACAAAAGACAACAACAGTGTCGATTTGTTATTTTGTTTAAGACCACATTATCACCGCATCGTAACTCTGATTCTTCAGTTTCATTCAACCAACTTCCACGTCACTTCCGGTTCTCCAGTTTCGTAACGAGGCGAGCATCATGTCGTATCAACACTGAATATTTATTTGTCTCAGCTTAAACTACTAAAAGTTCTTGATATATCTTCACCGTGTAAGGAGCAACCGATATGTAAGTTAGAAAGCGTTGTGATTAATTTTGTCTGAATTGTAAAGAACAGTTAATTGATTCCAACTAGACTACTCTCTTGTCCAATGACCAACTGCATGGGATACGATGACACATGTCATCCAGGTCATCCATGCCTGACCACATAACCTCCTTAGTCGTCATTAGGGACCGTTCATAATCTGTGGTTCGGGTATGGGGTATAGGTAGGTGATGATGACGTTTATGGAGTTGCATGCACAGTGTGAATGTGCAATGTGACTGGCCAATGTGAATGACCAACCCGAAAATTAATGAAGAAAGTAAGTGTCCCACCCCCCTGCTTGTGAAGTACAAAATGAATCAACAAACACCTCTACCACCTCTGGAACATGTGTACAAAATTGTGTGTAGCCACCCCCACCCCCGCCTACCCCCCCAGAACAAAATGGGTCAACCCCCTTAAAATCATCAAACCTTCCTGATGACTGATTGCATCCAAGCATATCGGATAGGTGCTCATGCTGACAGATCAACGCCATTTTATTTGACTATTGTTGAGTGCGGTGTTAAACAAGAAACCAACCAGTTTACCGAGATGTTGCGGGAATAATGCAGGTATTAACACTACCACATGACTACAACACTTCAGCTCAGAAGAAAATGTCGAACGGACGTCAAGAACTTGATATCATGACTATTTCTGAGAGACTGAGAAAGTCTAGCGCCAAAGCGTAAGTTTTGTGACGATAAGCGTTACACGATCATCACCTCGAGGTCGAACAACGTATATCAGTCGAGGCCAGGTCAACGTGTATGTCTGTAAGTCAGATCAACGTATATGTCTGGAGGTCAGGGGCGGGGTCTAGTCTACAGATACTACTTGAGGCCGGGTGAATGTGTATGTCAATGTGTATTATCATGTTAATCCCGAGTCCGGTCAACATGTATGTGTGGAGGTCAGTCAACGTGTATGTCTGGAGGCTGGTCTACGTGTATATCTGCATGTCATGTCAGAGATTTTTTCAGAGTTGTGGAACCCACTTAATCTACCACACATAGATTGGTGTCATGGTAATGGAAATGGTTTTGTGCCATGGTGAACATGTCAACCGAATGACGTGTTTAAATGATTAAATGTATTTACTGTTCATTTCATCCACAAGTTGTTTGCTCGTCGCTTCAGTTCAAATTCCAGTTGTCCTCAGCTAAACCAAATTTCTTGCTTTGTGTATCTGACCACTACGTCTGGGTCTGTGTGTATGGCTCATGTTTATATATCAGCAAAACCTCTTCCCCGAGAGGGCAGTGGGATAGCCTTGTGGTAAACGCGTTCGCTCGTCACGCCGAAGACCCGGGTTTGATACCCCACAAATGTACGAGGCTCATTTCAGGTGCCCCTCGTCGTGATATTGCTGTAACATTGCTAAAACCGACATATATTCACTCACTCACTCGTCCTCGAGACTGAAGAATTTGGACGGGTAGAGTGCGTTTTGTTTAAATGTGGTTTGAGACCTTTACCACTTAAATAAATATAGGATGCTGACAAACAGAGAAATATAGTCGGTGCGAAGCTGGTATTCGAGATCTACGATCATAGGTTCCTGTCATGCACAAAGGAGGCAACTCTAGATCTGTAGGTTCCAATTCAAACGTAGCGGTGAGGCATTCTACACTAAACCCCATTACAAACGTTTCCTTCTTTCGTGACTGAATATATTGAAATCTATTCGAGTGACGATGTAGCTTTCGCTTTCTTTTCAAAGCCAAAGAATATGGAATCGTATGGTCACTAAAGAACTTTGTTGTTAAGCTATCTTGTAAACGAATACATTCTAACATACTCTTGACAGTTTCTAAGTAATTCATAACGGGTAGGAGGGTAACGTATCTTTTGTGCATTGGTTCAATGGGCACAATGTTTAAAAACTATTTCTGTATTCCCCGTGATTGCGGGAGTGTTGTTAAATGCACCGTAAAACTAAACTCCCTCACTCCCTTTTTAAAGGGAGGAGTGTGTATGTCATTACATGTCATACACGGACAAGAGTTGGATATCATGTAACTGCCTAAGTCACGTATTAAACACAGAACACGATGCAAGTATGCAGTAGAAGATAGTTTTACATACTCTTTGGAAACAAATTCAATTCGAACCCAGGCCTTTGGCGTGACGGGCGAACGCTGGCGAACTGGAAGTGATATCATGGTCGGATCCACTCACTCAATCAATCAATCACACGAGATCACCTAACAAGAACATTGGACGTAGCTTACCTCGTTTACATGTGCGGCCTAAAAAAATATTCATTCAAACTCACACTCAATCTAAGTCAAGTAACAATTATGCAAAAAAGAAATATATTTGTCATGAATGAATCAGAATACTAGCCAGTTGAAGGTGTGTTGAGATACAGAGGTCAGATTCCTTCCTGATCACAGGCTTGCTTGGGAATTGCCAGTAGGTCTGTTCATATCGTGGTTACGCGTTATCATCTAGCCGTGTTATAAATACAACACCAACACAAAAGGTCGACCTCAAACACTTTTTGTCCGCTGATAGGTAAGTACCATTCAACGTTTCCCATGTTTTTCCTACCCAGTCTGTACCTTCGTGTCAGCTTACATTGCAAGAGTGTAATCTCGATACAAACATACTATTTCCAACGGCAGCGTTGTAGGGCCAAGATTTTTTGGATGTCACTCTCCTAAGTAGGAGATAGTAAGTCCTACGTAGGAGTTAATTTCTCCTACTGGACTTACTATCTCCTACGTAGGACTTAGTACTCCTACGTAGTACTTAGTATCTCCTACGAAGGGAGATGAGACTACAAATGTTTTTTCACCGTGGCCCTAATACGCTTCCGTAATTTCCTCCTTTACGTAAAGACGTCAAGCATTTTTATATATAACAGATTCCTCGGGGATACATTTTGTCCCTTCATTGGGTCTGTGGGGACAGTCCAGTGGTTAACGCATTCACTCGTAAAACATCGTCCTAGAGAGTGCAATGGGATAGCCTAGTGGTAGGGCGTTAGCTCGTAAACCGAAAACTGGGGTTCGATTCCCCATATGGGTAAAATGTGTAAAGCGCATTTCTGGCGTGTAAGTCGTGATATTGCTTGAAAAGTGCACAGACTAAAGTCACTCACTCACAAACCCACCCACTCACTCACTCACTAATTGTATCTTCAGCGTTTTGGGTTACTATACAGAAGCATGTGTTACAAAGAGAACCGCTTGCGCCGGTAGTTCCTGTTTCAGCTTATCAAACAAGGAAATATGTGACAACTTGAAATGGGGTTTGGTGTATGATAGCATCAGTCCTCAGTAGTTTCTGATGAATTATTCGCTTTCCTAACTTTATTGTTAATACTGCTACCTTGTATTAAGGAAAAGTCAGTGTTCGTTTCTATTGCTGTTGCTAGACCTCAGCTACCGACCGTTGTGCTCCATTGGTCATAATGCCAGTGGGTTGGGTTTTACGCCGCTCTTTAGGAATATCCCAGCGATATCCCCGCGGGGACACCAGAAAATGGGCTTCACACATTGCACCCATGTGGGGAGTCGACACTATGTCTTCGGGGTAACAAGCAAACGCTTTCACGTAGAGTTGGGAATTGGTTGAAATTTCACAATAATGGGTGATTGCTTCATTACCAACGAACAATCATCGAAAAAATTTGGTTAGCGTCAGATTTTTCAGATTTCCGTATCCAGGCTGTTATTGCAGGCAGTTATAACATGATGCAACTTGTTGCTTAAGAGTGATGACTAGTACTAATATATCATGAACATAAACGTCCTGGAGGCTTTAAGAAACATTCAATCATGACTTTTCAGTGAGTGAAGTCAGTTTTCTAAGAAATTAACACGTTCTCAGGCCCTTGTTTCAATTAATCCGAACATCACAACTCTAACCACCAGGTTACACCACCGGTCCTTCATTGGTTATATGAGGTACACAGGTACCGTGGTACTGTTTTGTCGGCTATACAATTCGTCGTGGATATTCCTTCAAACAATATATAATGTTTGTTTCAGCTAGACGAAATCAAGATGAAATTCGCCATCTTCCTCGTCTGTCTCCTCCCAATCGTCCTGGCCGAGAAGAGGTTCATTCTTGACAGCGGTAAGTTAATACTGTCACAGCTCACCGTCTGAAGTAAGTCAATACTTTCACTGCTTACCGTCAGTTGTAGGTCAATACTGCCACTGCTCACTGTCAGTAGTAAGTCAATACTGTCGCTGCTTACCGTCTGAACTAAGTCACAATGACACTGATTACTGTCTGAAGTAAGTTAATACTGTCACTGCTTACTGTCGGCAGTAAGTCAATATTCTCACTGCTAACTGGAAGCAGTAAGTCAATAGTGTCACTGCTTACCATCTGAAGTGAGTCAATACTGTCACTGCTAACTGGAAGCAGTAAGTTGATACTGTCACTGCTAACTGGCAGTAGTAAGTCAATACTGTCACTGCTAACTGGCAGTAGTAAGTCAATACTGTCACTGCTAAATGGCAGCAGTACGTCAATACTGTCACTGCTAAATGGCAGCAGTAAGTCAATACTGTCACTGCTAAATGGCAGCAGTACGTCAATACTGTCACTGCTAAATGGCAGCAGTAAGTCAATACTGTCACTGCTAACTGGCAGCAGTATGTCAATACTGTCACTGCTAACTGGCAGCAGTATGTCAATACTGTCACTGCTAACTGGCAGCAGTACGTCAATACTGTCACTGCTAACTGGCAGCAGGAAATCAATACTGTCACTGCTTACTGTCGGCAGTAAGTCAATACTGTCACTGCTACCTGGAAGCAGTACGTCAATACTGTCACTGCTACCTGGCAGCAGTATGTCAATACTGTCACTGCTAACTGGCAGCAGGAAATCAATACTGTCACTGCTTACTGTCGGCAGTAAGTCAATACTGTCACAGCTAAATGGCAGCAGTACGTCAATACTGTCACTGCTAAATGGCAGCAGTAAGTCAATACTGTCACTGCTAACTGGCAGCAGTATGTCAATACTGTCACTGCTAACTGGCAGCAGTACGTCAATACTGTCACTGCTAACTGGCAGCAGTACGTCAATACTGTCACTGCTAACTGGCAGCAGGAAATCAATACTGTCACTGCTTACTGTCGGCAGTAAGTCAATACTGTCACTGCTACCTGGAAGCAGTACGTCAATACTGTCACTGCTAACTGGCAGCAGTATTTCAATACTGTCACTGCTAACTGGCAGCAGTATGTCAATACTGTCACTGCTTACTGTC
Source organism: Haliotis asinina (assembly GCF_037392515.1). Lineage (NCBI taxonomy): Eukaryota > Metazoa > Mollusca > Gastropoda > Lepetellida > Haliotidae > Haliotis > Haliotis asinina. The sequence goes on along the minus strand of NC_090290.1, from coordinate 11,384,167 downwards.
GGCAGTAAGTCAATACTGTCACTGCTAAATGGCAGCAGTACGTCAATACTGTCACTGCTAAATGGCAGCAGTAAGTCAATACTGTCACTGCTAACTGGCAGCAGTATGTCAATACTGTCACTGCTAACTGGCAGCAGTAAGTCAATACTGTCACTGCTAACTGGCAGCAGTAAGTCAATACTGTCACTGCTAACTGGCAGTAGTAAGTCAATACTGTCACTGCTACCTGGCAGCAGTATGTCAATACTGTCACTGCTAACTGGCAGCAGTAAGTCAATACTGTCACTGCTTACCGCCTGAAGTAAGTCAATACTGTCACTGCTTTCCGTCTGCAGTAAGTCAATACTGTCACTGCTAACTGGCAGTAGTATGTCAATACTGTCACTGCTAACTGGCAGCAGTATGTCAATACTGTCACTGCTAACTGGCAGCAGTAAGTCAATACTGTCACTGCTTACTGTCGGCAGTAAGTCAATACTGTCACTGCTAACTGGCAGCAGTATGTCAATACTGTCACTGCTAACTGGCAGCAGTAAGTCAATACTGTCACTGCTAACTGGCAGCAGTATGTCAATACTGTCACTGCTAACTGGCAGCAGTAAGTCAATACTGTCACTGCTAACTGGCAGTAGTATGTCAATACTGTCACTGCTACCTGTTGGCAGTAAGTCAATACTGTCACTGCTTACCGCCTGAAGTAAGTCAATACTGTCACTGCTTACCGTCTGCAGTAAGTCAATACTGTCACTGCTAACTGGCAGTAGTAAGTCAATACTGTCACTGCTAACTGGCAGCAGTATGTCAATACTGTCACTGCTAACTGGCAGCAGTAAGTCAATACTGTCACTGCTTACTGTCGGCAGTAAGTCAATACTGTCACTGCTAACTGGCAGCAGTATGTCAATACTGTCACTGCTAACTGGCAGCAGTAAGTCAATACTGTCACTGCTAACTGGCAGCAGTATGTCAATACTGTCACTGCTAACTGGCAGCAGTAAGTCAATACTGTCACTGCTAACTGGCAGTAGTAAGTCAATACTGTCACTGCTAACTGGCAGCAGTAAGTCAATACTGTCACTGCTAACTGGCAGCAGTAAGTCAATACTGTCACTGCTAACTGGCAGTAGTAAGTCAATACTGTCACTGCTAACTGGCAGTAGTATGTCAATACTGTCACTGCTAACTAGCAGCAGTAAGTCAATACTGTCACTGCTACCTGGAAGCAGTAAGTCAATACTGTCACTGCTAACTGGTAGTAGTAAGTCAATACTGTCACTGCTAACTGGCAGTAGTAAGTCAATACTGTCACTGCTAACTGGCAGTAGTAAGTCAATACTGTCACTGCTAACTGGCAGCAGTAAGTCAATACTGTCACTGCTAACTGTCGGCAGTAAGTCAATACTGTCACTGCTAACTGGCAGTAGTAAGTCAATACTGTCACTGCTAACTGGCAGCAGTAAGTCAATACTGTCACTGCTAACTGTTGGCAGTAAGTCAATACTGTCACTGCTAACTGGCAGCAGTATGTCAATACTGTCAGGGCTTACCGTCTGATGTAAGTCAATAGTGTCACTGCTAACTGATAGCAATAATTCAATACTGCCACTGCTAACTGGCAGCAGTAAGTCAATACTGTCACTGCTACCTGGAAGCAGTAAGTCAATACTGTCACTGCTTACTTGCAATTGCTTTTGGAATATAGGCACCACTTTCATAAAAACATCGTTTTATCCCATTCATCATTCACTGGACGACCTGCCCTTGACTCACTGTGATTTTAATGAACGTCGAATTAAATAGTGTCAGAGTAGTGGTGTCGGTTTCTTGTCGGTTTCATCGTGTCCCATCTGCATAGATCGATGCTCATGATGTTGATCACTGGATTGTCTAGTCTAAAATCAGCGAATCAACCAATCAATTATTCGTTTTGAATCGCAAGCGTTCCCTCATTTTTTCCAAGTTTCTTCACAATGTATGGGAGACAAATCTTGTGAAGAATCTTAGAAAAAAATACAGGAACACATGTCCTTTCATGAAATCCCCTATTAATTTCCCGCAGTATATATGACGGAAAAAAAGTTAACTTTCTACTATATGCTTTATTGTATATTGTTATTACTCTCAGGATTAAAAGTCTAAAACTGAAGTACCGAAGTACTTATTTCAGTTTTTAACACAAAGGAGCTCACTAGCCTTGTCAACGCTGTTGTCGAGAAATTCGGATCCGATGCTACCGAGAAACAGTGTGAAACTGAATGCATGGCTCTCTTCACGAATGACATCCTTGACTCTGGTTGTGACTTAACCTGCAGAGGGTATGCATAGTATATTCATGTATGCATGATGTATTTGGCGTTACCAGTGCCATGTGTAATTTATACCTATATATTTACACCCACACATCCTCCCCACCCCCTCTCTCTCTCCCTCTCACTCATTCTCTCTCACACACACACTCAGACACGCATGCACACGCGCACACACACTCACGCTATAAATTTCCAAACAAAACCATCCTCTAGTTTATAAACGATAGCATCTGTGAACTGTGATTGGCCTAACACATGATGTAAGTGTTGCTGGTTAAAGCGTATGTTTCTCTTTTCAGGATCCAGAGTTTGATCCAAAAGTTGCACCATGACACCCCGGCCACCGCTTAATCTATCTAAGTAACATTTGAAGCCCAATAAAAAGAAAATCCGTGTTTCCTTCTATTGTCTGTTATTTCCACGAGTCAATTACGGGACACACATCAGTTTAGCTTACAGAAAATCTGATATTTACAATCTGCACATATACCAATCATGGTGTTATTTCAGTGCACCAACCGAGGAGCACTCAATAAGGAATCGATTTTGGTTGTTGTTTAACGCCGCACTCAGCAAAATGCCAGTTAAATGGCAACAGTCTGTACATAATTGATTCTGGACCCCACAATCCAGTGGTCAACAGCATGAGCATTTATCTACGCAATACGCGGCTAGGATACGATGCAAGTCTGACCCTACGATTCTGTTAGGTGCCTCTTTCGACAAGCATGGGTTGCCTAAGGCCAGTTCTAACCTTGACCTTTACGTCAACTATCAATAAGGAACCCCCACTTTGAATACTTTGTTACAATCACGTTTCTGCATTTCGGGAACTTAAATTCTGCATACCATTCACTCAAAATACTTTCCGCTAATGGTTGAAAAAGAAGCAGTTTTCTATAATAGCAAACTTCCTCTAACGAGACTGTAAGGGCAGACAATTTCAGAAATTTTCGGCAATTTGAACTGAGTGATAACCCAGAATGGCATATTTTTCACACATTTATTGTAAAGTTCATATAAGAAATATTACAAGAACATTTAACAAAATATAGTCACATAAACTTGAAGAGAATGTCAATGATGTGATCTTAAAACATTGTTGGAATATACACTGACCCAAAAAAGAAACGCATAGCTGAAATCTCATTTTTAAAGTAGATTTTTCGGAAAATATGGAATGGAATGACAATTAATGTAAATATTAAGTGTTTTTATAGTCAATACAACCAAAACAGACAAACAAACACAACCTCTGGTGATTATTCGCCACACCACAGCACCTTGAAAACGCTTTGTATAATCTGTACGTGGGAAAATCTGAAAGCATTATGCACGTGCAAATGCAGGATCTCAATCTTGATTATGATGGCTATAAAAGGGGACAGGTCCTGTTGCGATTCATTCTTCGAATTTCTTTCTATGCGACGCGAAAAATGCCAAGGTTAAATGAAGAAAACAGAAATAGAGCCATTGGACGTCTGGAAGCTGGGGAAAGTCAGTCATCAGTTGCCAGACGTCTGAATGTGAGGCAGAGCACGATTTCCCGTCTCTGGCAACGATACACGCAACACAACTCGGCCAGAGACCGTCCAAGGAGTGGGAGACCAAGGGTGACAACTCCAGCACAAGACCGCTACATCCGGGTGCTTCATCTGCGTAATCGGGCCGTCACTGCTACGTATACCGCTGATCACGTTCCTGGGCTGCGTAGAGTCTCTCCACAAACCATCAGGAATCGCCTAAGAGAGCATGGAATTCGACCTATGCGACCTCATGCAGGACCTGTTCTGCATCCCCATCACCGTCGTACACGTCTTCAGTGGTGCAGGAACGTTCGGGCACGGAACCTCTTGAATTGGAGGAGGATCTGGTTCAGCGATGAGTCACGTTTTCTGCTGTACAGACATGATGGAAGGATGCGTGTTTACAGACGTCGAAATGAGAGATATGCTCGACAGTGCGTTCGTGAGGTCAACAGACACGGTGGTGGCGGTGTAATGATGTGGGGAGGCATATCTATGAACGGCAGGACACAGTTGGTGCATGTGCAAGGGAATCTCAATGCTGTACGCTACCGGGATGAAATTCTGAACCGTCATGTTGTTCCTACAATTGACGCTAGAAGGGAAATTTTCCAGCACGACAATGCAAGACCGCACACAGCACGCATTACCACGGATTTCCTTGCCAACAACAACATTACAGTTCTTCCATGGCCCTCAAAATCGCCGGATTTGAACCCAATTGAACATTTATGGGACCAATTGGGTAATCGGTTACGACGTCGACAGCCGCAGCCACAGACACGTCTACAGTTGGTGAATGCGTTGCGAGATGAGTGGAGAAGAATCCCACAAAGGCGGATACGACGTCTTATACAGTCAATGCCCAGGCGATGCAGAGCAGTGATTGATGCCCGTGGTGGTCACACCAGATACTGACTTTCTCACTATGCCATGGAAAATAGAGACGCTTAATACCACTGTGAATGATTGTATATGTCTTGACACACATTTGTTAATACCCGTGTGAATTATCATTGCTCAAGTTCCATTACTTTTTGTGCAATTTAAGTTAATAAATCATCTCTCATAACATTGGATTTTCACCTATGCGTTTCTTTTTTGGGCCAGTGTAGTATTCCATACATATGATACATTTCAAACACATTAAACATAATTCAAAATGTATTTGCGATTTACACTTAATATAAAATTTATTAATTACGACTCCGAGGTTTTGAAATTGCGTCATTAATTCATTGAAAGGACTGGGTTTAGATCAATGTGTTATGAAGCAATCATCAATATTACAGCAGGATGACTGTAAATTACAGAGGTTAACCAGATAATCCGACGACTGCTATGATCAACATAACGCAGCGAATCAAAGACGCAAGCGACTTTATTACCATGGTGATATAAACATCTGACTGAATGTTTGTTACCATGCAACGACTTAATGTTAATTTATACGATTTATATTAATCAGTGCGCCAATGTAACGTGCACACACACTGAACTCACTCACCGACGGGCGTTATTTGGGCCTTGCACGTAACAACTACAACGAGACAACGAGGGCTACATCAGTATGGGTGACACACAGCGTCGCGGAGGAAGGAACCTGTACGACAATAAAATACAAAAAAAAAATAAAATAAAAAACAAAAAAAAAAAACAAACAATGCATGCTCGAAGCGCCAAAACAGTCTGAGTATTATAAACCCACTTAACCTTAGCTGCCTGTGAATTGAAGCAATTGTTAATAATTGAGTTGCCTAAGGTGACAATACATGTGCTCGTTCTGGAGCAGGTCTTCAGTCTCAGTCTCAGGAGTCAAGCTGCCAAACACAGTCACCCATCCAAGGATTCTCCGAGCCCAACCTTACTTAACTTCACCTGATTGTGTTCTGAGCTGCATGCACACGACCGCATGTCACGACAATTTCCCATATTTAAGGCCACTAGAAATTACGCCCATGGATTTGAAAACGGGAGATCCCAGTACTTATAATACAGGGAGGGAATATTCCATTTTGGGTGACATTATACGGAGCCGAGTTGTATGACTGCGTGAGATATAGAAAATAATTAATAATATTTCATTAACAGCGTGTTATGATTCCATTCCGCTGCTTTTCCCACATGAACTCAACTGTTATTTAATTATATTCCTTTTTTATACCACACAGTATTTCAAGTGAACAACTGACTAGACTCTACGTGTGTTTATGACGGGGCCAAAGGTGGGGCAGGATACGCTCACCTTTTTGCGAACACCTAGTGTCATCACTATTGCATAGTGATTCATAAACACGTGTTCTGTCATCATATGACAATCCCTGGGTCGTTTGGTCCAGCTTCGACGTGTTTACAAACACCATCATACAGCTGTGATACTGCTAAATCAAATATATATTCATGATATAGTTAAAAATTGTACAACCCACTCTGGTTTTGGCCAGAGATTTCTTAAGGTTTTCTCTTTCTGTGATTTTCATGCCACCACGCCTATTTTGTGCACGTGTTGTTCAAGATTTCCACGTGAATATGGGGTAAAATCCATAACTTTTAATGAAAAGTGTCACTATGTTGTTGTTCTTTTCACTGATATAAAAACTGACTGAATGTTGTAATCTTGTCATCAGCTCAGTTTAACGTTGAGCGACTAACAAGGCTCGATTGATTTGACTGACAAGCTTGAGAGTAACATATTTCTTTTCGTCATTGGTGGGTTGACTGACTGGATCTATTCCATTATTTTATAAGTTGTTCACTGGTTACGAGGGGGTCATAGGCTCATGTACCTTCGAGGTTTGTTTATGTTCTCCGAACATATTTTACAGGATATTATCTGAGGGTATAGCATTATCCAAGAGGTACCAAATGACAGATTTGCCATTTCAAAAGAAATATTCTAACCTCAATGTACTGTGATAACTAATAAACCACATTACTCATATACTTGACATTTTTGGTGCCCCTTTGCTACCGATTTCCTCAAAATAAAATGGAAGTTGTTCAAACATTGGACATCGAGGATAGAATTATGGTGACTTCTTTTTTTAACGCCCGTCGATATCTTTTTTTATCAGAAACTAACAGGGACAGAAGGCCGCCAGTTGACAGTTAGTCTTAGTGGATGTTTGGTCACATTGTGTTTTCCTACACAACCGTGAGTGAGAAACCCATGTATAAAAAAAACTGGTATTGAACATATGTGTGAGATCGATTTCTACTCCTATGATTGACTAGCCCATAGTGATGACCTAAGTCAGATTACTTGAAAACCGCCTATATATTGCCAACAGCTGAGGGCAGATCACCATACTAGGGACCATATGGAGTCACTGTACATTTGCCTCCTGCGTGGACCCAAGCTGGATTTACACCATCCCTTCAGCAAGTCAGTCAAATCTAGCCATTCTTTGAAAATGGCACATATACTGTGACTGAAAAGGAGGTAAGAATAAATTTACCTTAAATGTTTTGGGACTTACCTACCCTCTCAGAAGCACAATAGTTTTACGGTACTTTAAACCATTTTTGGAGGATACAGCAACTACCAGTCTCAGTTGCTAATAAAAACTATGCTAATTATGAAATACATCTATCTACAAAACATATCAACATACATTTTATCATGGTTGTCATTTCGCACTGACAACACACTAATACATTCCAAGTGACAGTTTCTGGCTCGGGAAAATGCGAAGGTTGTGGTGAAGTAGAGTAGTTCCCCACTGATAGTGAACGAAACCTCTGTTATGCAACCTTCCTGCACAGGGGTACAACCTATATTACCTCACACATAAATGTCGTTTTCTGATTGGATGAACGCTCTTTTGTTGTTGTCACTGTACCCCGCTTACACGCAAGGTACATTGCAATATACCTGTTGCCAATAGCAACTCATTAGGTACTTCGTTGCAGTTACTTTTTTAAAATTTCGAATAACATTAAAAGAGGCGTGATGCATGGACATTACCTTTGTTTTGCGAATGGAAATCGATGGAAGGGAGATAACTCTAAATCTGTTTTTCTTGTGTCGTCTGGCGATGGTTACGAAAACATTTGACTCTCTTTCCAATAAATAAAGTTGGACAAAACGTTCACGTGTAGTCCCTGTGAATATTAAAGGGCTAATTACATCGCAGCGACGTTACTATGACAATACCTACGGTGAGAAAACAGCAAGATGCAAGGTTGGAATCCTTTGATTGGCTGAAGTGTATGATCCGATATCCATGCTTCAAACAGATCAAAATTAACATTGATGTGTTCTGTAAGTGGTTCACTTGTCCCTCGGGGACCATGGGTTGATGTACCCTCGTGACCAGTGAACAACGTATTACTGGAGTAGTTTTGGCTCCCTCAGGTTGGAGAACATTGAACGTAATGTGCAGAGATACCCAAAACAATATTCCTGTGACGGCAAACGATATCGATTACATCACACGTCCAAATATTTTATGTTTGCAACAGTTAAATTCATCCACATTTGCATGATAACATTGTCGTTTTAGAGTGCTTAATTAAATACTCTAACTTCCTGAGATCTTATCTAGTCGCGCCCCGTGAAGGTCACGGAGTAGAATAGGCCTTCAGCAACCCATGCTTGCCATGAAAAGCGACTCAGCTTGTCGTAAGAGGCGACTATAGGGATCGGGAGGTCAGGCTCACGGACTTGGTGGACACATGTCATCGGTTCTCAACTGCGCAGATCGATGGTGATGCTGTTGATCACTGGATTGTCTGGTCTAGACTCGATTATTCACAGACCGTCGCCTTATAGCTGGAATATTGCTGAGTGAGGCGTAGAACTCAACTCACTCACTCACTCACTCAGCTAGTTCGCATTAACACTATTGCCTTGATAGGAGAAGATGTGGCAGGAATATGGCAGGGTCGCCTTGAGTTGTGATAAGGAAGCCACGTTCTGTGTTCTGCGCTATTGCGCAGCTGCGATGAGAACACATTTAACATGAATATATTCGACCATAAAATGGCGTGTAAGAAACAGATTACTGTCGCCGTTGCAATACATTTAGAAACAACTCGTTGTAAGATAAATGGTATCTAAAAGACACTCGTTTAATAACCTTTATGTACTACGATTGTGCAACATTTCCTATTTTTATTTAAAATTCATCAAACAGCTGTATCTCATTCCGTGAGATTAGGTTACTTCTATCGTTTATTAAAAGCAGTGCATGTGACATAACATGTGTTTTGAATATGGACTTATATCTACCCGGCGTCTTCCTTACTGCACTCTCTTGGAACTGCACGGTAGATGGAATAAAACGGTGAGAAATCTAACTTCTGAATATTAATTTGAATACTGAATAAAACTGAACCCCTACAATGGCAGCAGGGTGCGAGACCCTGATGAGCGTGATAATAATGTGGCGGGTGTGAAGTCGAAAAGTGTCTCCTCGTAGTCAACAAGCGCTTTGGCCTGTAGACGTTCATACCTAAACCGACTAGGAATTCAGGAGTAGAATTAATACCGGCAGACTGTACCTATAATGCTATTTTCGATGATTTGGATGACAGACATCATTCACTGACTGAGTGAATGGAATCCCGAAACCCATCGAAAACTCATTTCAAACTCTGTCTTTGAACACTTTATCTTTATTTAGTATGCCCCCTAGTGTTTGATATCCTGATGTTGATTATAGATATTAGGACCTGTACGAGGTTTCGAAAGAAAAATCTGGAAAGTACTACAAAATGCTTGTCGTAAGACCGACTGCAGAAGCTGTCTGTTGTCCCTCCTCTCAAGTATCCAGAATATCAAAAGATTTAAGGGTGGTTCAGCCCTTTCTGAACACATTGTGAAACATCCGCCACACTCCATTGACTGGCAAGCAACAACCATCGTAGCATCGAACATCCATGATTGACGATGATGCAAATATTCAGAAACTATCAACATCAACAGATTAACCCCACAGACGAACAGAGGCCAAGGGGGTTACCTAGGCAATGATTGGGAAATCAATTAGACGCAAGGCTTCACCAATCATCTACTAATCCACTGTTACAGCACCATCCCGCTCTTGGTATCTTATCCAAGCTTTTGTTATTGCTAATTGCTACATGTTTAAAATCATCACTGGTTTCATGTACATTACCAGTATAATTATATATCTTGTTTATTGTTAGTTAGCATCCACCCGTCGAAGGGACAAGCTCAGGAACGTCGTGAAAACAATAAAGAAGAAGTTGACATCCATAACATTTTGTCGTACATCATACCCTGCCTAGGCATTTGTACAAGTTAGATTACTTTTGCTGAGAGGTGAATATTATCACTCTTTATTGCTATAGCTATTTCCTATGTATTGTACTACCTTTGGGTTTGTCACGTCACGCTCTTTTGTGGTGCCACTTTATGGATTTGTGAACTTAATTACATCAATATTATTTGTTGTTTGTTGATGTCCAGCTTGTGTGACGCACTGACTTTTGTTAACATGTTTTTTTTTGTTTCGTAACACAATTCAGATCATGAATTGTCAAATCTATGTCTGCCACGTGTTTCTCTCAGTAAACTCCCTGGTGAGGTGGTGTCGTACAGAGAATGTGAGATGATGTTGGTTCCCGAAAATTTACGTATTGTAAGGCTTTTGGATAAAATCATATTCATAATTGCCAAGGATGTTACATAGGATGAAGGCTTCAATGTACGTGAAGTCATTTGCTGGTTCTTGAAGAAATATAGTGTTGCAGTATTTGCAACAGCCAATCCCTTGAGTCGGAACGGACTGACCTATGTTGTCGTAGTAACACAAACCAGACCCCCATTTCTTGAAACAAACTTAAGTTTTCATTCAAATCTCAAACTGAGCTTGACAATTTGAAACAGCTGAATTATAAACTCAGCTGCACTTTTTGGAATAAGATTTTCAAACAACTAAAGACATCTGCCCAGCAAACTCATATAGTCTACTCTGTTCGAGTTTTATGCCGATTTCCTTTCATTCTGGAAAATGCATGTTCCCGTGTTGTATTAAATTTGAGTAAAAACTTGAACTTAAGTCAAAACTCAGATTACGTTTGTTTCGAGAAATCGGGGCCAGATGATATCTCCTAGGAGATATCGCTTTGACTGTAGATTTTGCACAATGCCCCGACAATGCTATGACGTAATTAACTTCATGACGTCACAATGCTATGACGTCACAAGAACATAACCTTTCGGTGTCCATCCAGACGAAATCTTTCCTTCATAACTTTCAGGGTTCTATTTTGTAGCTTTCGGTAACAGTTCTGAGCAAATGCAAAAATCAACAACACAGCTGTCAGGAAAATGTCAAGAGATCATTTGAGTTTATTCACTTGTAGAGATCAATTTATGTGGACGCGGTGGTGGGTAGGTCTTTGTGGGGAAAGTTCTTGATCAGTGTCTGGATTCTGGAAAAGAAAGAAAACGTTTATCTCCTCCCTGAATGGTACATGCGTTTGTCAGAGCAAAATCAAGAAGTACAAAAACGTGGCACGCCATCTACCCAGTGTAACGCAAAGCACACTAATCAGTGTGAAGGGATGCACATACAACCCAGTGTAAAGGGGTGCACGCTATACCCAGTGTGAAGGAGTACATACACTACCCAATGCTCACACTACCAAGTGTAAAGGGGAGCAAATACTATCCAGTGTAAATGGCTGCATACTAATCAGTGCAAAGGGATGCATACAATATCCACTGCAAATGGGTGCACACACTATCCAGTGTAAAGGGATGCACACAATATCCACTGTAAATGGTTGCACACTAGCCAGTGTAAAGAGATGCACACACTACCCAGTGTAAATGGGTGTACACGCTTCTAAGTGTGAAGGGGTGCACATACTATCCAGTGTAAATGATTGCACACACTACCAAAGGGAGGAAACTCTCCGCGAAAGAGGGAATATTTGACTGTACATAAAGGTCAGCATTATCCGTACATTTGAAAAAACAAATAAATGGGAGGCGAACCATTAATCGATCTGTTATGGATATACATTTGCCATAAATGACATTGAAACTCCACAACCCCCCTGTAATTTCTAGTCACTAACTCAAGTATATGGCTTCAATGTAAAATTCTATAGTGACGTATTTACGCACCCTTTACAGGCGAAGTCGCAGGCAGAGTCGAGGATGTCGCTCGTGAACAGGTTCAGACATTCGGCCTCACATTGCTGCTCACTGGCATCGGACCCGAACTTATTTATCACCGTACTGACCAGCTTGGAAATCTCAGCCGTGTCCAGAACTGAAATGGAGTGAGTGAGTGAGTGAGTGAGTGAGTGAGTGAGTGAGTGAGTGAGTGAGTGAGTGAGTGAGTGAGTGAGTGAGTGAGTGAGTGAGTGAGTGAGTGAGTGAGTGAGTGAGTGAGTGAGTGAGTGAGTGAGTGAGTGAGTGAGTGAGTGAGTGAGTGAGTGAGTGAGTGTGGTTTCAGCAATATTGCACGAATATTACGTCGGGGGACACCAGAAATATGTTTCACACATTGTACCCATGTGGGGAATCGAAGCTGGGTCTTCTGCGTGAAGATCGAACGCTTTAACCACTAGGCTACCCAACCGCGCCGTCATTGTTTCAATACAGAAGAACATGCGACTTTTCTCGCAACACTTACGAGGCTTTACTAAATAAATTCGAGTTGTTCTCAAAAGAGATAACAAGTACACAGTTATGCATGTTGGTAAATCATGGCTCCGCAATCGATGCTGTAAACAGCAATATTCGACAGAACTGGTACAATCTTTCTACATACATACATACATACATACATACATACATACATACATACATACATATACACAGTCACATATATGAGTCTTATTTCCAGCCGTGAATTTCACATACCTTTCGAAATAGCGCTCAAGGATTTTAAGTACAATGCTTTACTACTGGTACAGATTATGTATATAATAGATATGTAACATTGTCTTTTCCCAGCCATGAGCAGGTACAGTTGTAACTTACTACTCTGAAATCCTACTTTGTACATGTCTCACGTGTTGACGAGTTACTGACTTGGTTGACAGCAAGAGTAGTCACGTGATTAGTCATTTATTGTTGTATCGGGCATGTGGATACTCTCCCAAAAAGAAACGCATAATGAACATTGCAGTGTCATGTAGAAATGAATTAAAATATGATTCATTTTACAAAGGGTTTTGCCCTGTTTATGAGTCCTATGGCGTTTATGTCTTGAAACATCACAACAAAACTCACCATCCGTAAAATACCCGTATTTAACAGCATGATTTTCCACTTCGACGTGTAGTGTCACAGAATATACAGTTCACATGCAATGTGAAAGTTGGAAATCAGATAGTCTCACTGATGGATATAAAAGGTTGCTCTTTGTCTGTCGATTATTCACTGTATTTGGAATAGTGCTGATGAACGCAAAATGCCACGTGTAAGTGAAGCCAACCGTCATATCGCCATTGGTCTCCTTGAAGCTGGCCAGTCCCAACGTGAAGATGCCCGACGCACGAATGTTCACCAAAGCACGGCGCTGGGAGAGATATAGCCGAGAAGCAGATTCCCTTCGTAGTGGGCGACCACAATCACTACATCCGGGTACATCACCTGCGTCATCAAACAGCCACGGCGACAGGTACCGCCTGGAGGATACCGAATTGGCGTAGAATCTGGTTCAGTGATAAATCACAATTTCTATTGGAACGACGCGATGGAAGAATGCGGGTGTACAGACGTCGCCGACACTTGCGTTACACAGGTAAACAGACTCTGCGGAAGAAGTGTTATGATGTGGTGTGAGACCACCTGCCGTAAAAGAAGTAACCCGACAGCTCCAAGGTACGAAAATCCTACACCTATACCTCCTTCCAATCATTGATGATCAGAGGGAGTTGTTTCAACAGGACGATGCCAGCCCCCCCTCCCACACACACACACACACACACACACACACACACACACACTACACGCCACACTAGAGACTTCCTCCAGAAACACAACATCAATGTGCTCACCTGGCCCTCAAGATCACCTGGCCCTCAAGATCACTGGACAGACGGGTGCCGTAAGCCTCAGCCCCAGACACTTCAACTCGCACAGACACTACAGGCAGCGTGGCCTGCGATTGGGCAACACGAGATTCCGAGACATATTCGTTCGATGCCGAGGCGACGAAGTGCAGTTCTGGATGCCAACAGTGGTCACACTAGGTATTGACATAGCGTCACCTCATGTCTCTATGTGACACTCAAACTCGACTTTCCTCTAGATAGTACCAAGACGGATAAGTTTGCATTCCCTGTGTGCAATTTTGCTATACTTCAATGACTCATAAAGCCTACACGATGTTTCAAAATAAACATAAAAACTAGAGTTGAAATTGCTATATGTGTTTCTTTTAGGGGAGTGTATATATATAGTGAAACCTATCTCAACCGGTACCCTACAGAACCAAACGAAGTGCCGGTTTAGTCAGACAGAGACAATCATTTTCCAACATGGCTGCCATTTACACTCGTCAAGCACCAAACGTGCCCGTTTAACTTGTCTAGTGACCGTGACGCACAATGTTACTGACGAGTCAGTAATAGCAATGCCTATTTATTTACTTTCTGACACATATCATTCCAGGAAAATAGTCAGTGCAATCCCCTACTGGTTATAATGCATAACCGCGGTAATTGAATTTCGTATTGTTTTCTTCACAGCGCAGTCCCAACTTCCTGATTTTTCTATTGTGCCGAGAGACGTGTAGTTGATTAAGGGACTTTGATTGGTCTCTTCATACCCATGTCAGCATCGAGCGTTTGACTGACCACGCAGTCCCAACTTCCTGATTTTTCTATTTTGCCGAGAGACGTGTAATTGATTAAGGGACTTTGATTGGTCTCTTCATACCCATGTCAGCATCGAGCGTTTGACTGACCACGCAGTCACTAGTTCCTGATTCCTGATAAGAGGATCGATTTGTTTGGGATTATGGATCCTTGATTGGACTTCAGCCCATGCCGGTTTTGACAGTGTTTCAGATTACAGTTGGGATCGGAAGTCTTGGCGGAATACGGAATAGACAGATGCGAGTTTAGACAATATTTTTAATGATCATAACATCATAGTAATATTCCGGAACCAATATATTATGCCGCTTTTGACAATGTACCGGATTAGACAGCTACCGCTGTTACAGGTACATGTTATCTCAAACGTTCATGTCAATGTGTTGAAAATGAAAGGTAGAAATTTACTGAGGAAACGAGCCTATAAAAGCTAGACATCGTAATTGATCATATCTGAGGACATGTTGGGGTAAAAGGACAAGAAATAGAAATTCTTGTGCGGTAAATTGTGCTTCCCTGCGTGCAGATATCATTCAATGTGCAAGCGAGTCATCATGTTTGGCAACGTCACAGCAAGGTAATTTACGTGTCTATTTTTTCTCCTCACCTGGGTCCCGATCTGCAAAGTTTTCATAGCATTACCACCTATCGTAAATATTCTACTAACATAAAGTATGGCAACACACTAGTCATGCGCAAACTCAAACGTGGTGAGGTCATTTATACTCCACGGTAAATGCAACTTAATGTGTGCTTTATGGGCACTTTACACGACACGTTGGAACATGTGCAGAAGCGGCTGATTTAATATTCGTTGAGTTTGAGTAAAATTAAACATTGTCAAAAAACACGCAAGTACCATGTTTTGATTCAAATGCCTAAGCACAACAGCCTAGTGCAAGTGGAAGACAGACTTTGTAGTATGTACACCATGTAGTTTATCATAGGATTACGAGTGCCGTGGTGCTGGTGGGTGCGCCTTGTGGTTCCGGATCCTCAATGAGACTGCCTCGTATGTTAAAGTATTCAGATATATGCGCAAAAGGTGTATGACTCCATGACAAGAGGGATGACTTCAACTTGACCAGAGGCGGTAGTCTAGTGGTTAAAGCGTTCGCTCATCACGACGAAGGCACGGGTTCGATTCCTCATGTGGATACAACGTGTGAAGCTTGGTGTCTGGTTTCTGGTGTCCCCCACTGTGATATTGCTAAAAGTGACGGTAAACCATAGCCCTTCACTCATTCAACTTGCCCTCCATGTCCAGTCTGGCATGCGTGTATAAAGGTTCCACCTATGCAGCAGGACCCGCTCATCCAGTGTACTAGTTGACAGTGATTCATGAACATATTCTTTTCATTTTATCGGAATTAAACGGTCGACTCGGGTCTGATAGACGCGGATATACTGTTATCGCTTTTATCGCAGTCGTTGACGAGCTGCAAGACAACCATGTATGATGTCAACAACACAACTCACCGTCGTCCAGCAGCAATCTCTTCTCGCAAAGAGCCAGTGGGATCAGGCAGAGGAGGAAGATCGCAAATTTCATGGTGATATGTTTTCTTTATTCCTGAAAACAATATCACAAATAGTGTTGTGTTTATGTCCTATTTAGTAAGGACTGAACACGGATTTAGAAGATTTCAGAAACAAAATAACGCTTAAGTGTCTATAGAAATGCTACCTCAATGAACACATGCTAGTGACATGTCCAGTTGAGGCTAAATGTCAAAGTGAGAGAGTTGAGTTTTACACCACACTCAGTAATATTCCAACTACAATACGGCGGTCAGTAAATGACAGTCTGGACCAGACATTTCAGTGATTAACACCACGTGCATCGATCTGCGCGATTGGAATCCGATGACATGTGTAAACCAAGTCAGCAAGCCCGACTACCAGGTCCCGTTAGTCGCCTCTTGTGACAACAATGGATTACTGAAGATACATTTTTACCCGGACCTACACGGATCCTTATCGTCAAAACCAATAGTCATTTTGAGCTTTCCTTCATCTGCCTGAGTATGAGTTATCAGTAGTTATCGGGTTAAGTTATATCAAATTATCAATCAAATATATTTTTTGAAAACGATGATTCGTTAGTCCAAGAATTGAGACTATTATCCAAAACCGTTCAATTGCATGCCAGTTTGCAGACGTTTCATGAATGTATTAACCGTTTGGGACTGAAAATGATAACTATCTCCCAATTCATTTCGTTCATGTAATCAAATGTCTTCATTCAAATGACTGAGAAGTAATTCCTGTTAGAAAAATATACCCGTAACTTGGGGGTGTTGAACATTTAAACACATATTGACACTTCGGATAGCACCCTGCTTTACCCACCTACCTGGCCGTTACAGCTGCGAGAAGGTAGAAAAGTGTCACTTAATACGTATATATCTACATGTCCAGGCTGCAACACATGCCCATTCACATGCACTCCTTTAAGTTAAAGATAAAACTGAAGACAAACTAAAACTGATATGAAAACATGCGTTACCTGCAGCTGCAGGTGCGTCTTTAACAAACCGGGAAATATTTGGCAGGGAAGTGTAAAATTGTGCAGAGAAATACCAAAACAGTGATTGATGTACGTTTATTCGAAGATCTGAACAATGAGTTCGGGTATCAGGAAGTAACGCGAAATTAACCGACATTAAAATGTAAAGAAAGAACTAATTTAAGAGACTTCATTAAAAAAATATCACCACTTAATTCGACTCTATTTCCGACTGGTATTTATAGGGTTATACCTGATCGTGTATAACCTGATTGAAATAATTCGTCAAACAATTTCACAAACGATAAGTATCCTTAAGCAAAAAGAAATCACCACTTTGATTTGACTAAATTTATTTCGATTGAGATCTATATTTGTTTTATACTTCGGAGTGGGTAAGTTTAGTTTTACGCCGCACTCATCAACATTCCAGCTATATGGCGGCGGTCTGTAAATAATCGAGTCTAGACCAGACAATCCAGTGATCGATAGCATCACCATTGATCTGCGCAATTGGGAACCGATGATATGTGTCAACCAAGTCAACGAGGATGACCATCCGATCCTATTAGTCGCTTATTACGACAAGCATAGTCGCCTTTCGTGGCAATCATGGGTTGCCGACGACCTATTCTACCAAGGACCTTCAAGGGTTCGTAACAGCTAGAGATTAGACGTACCTATATTAGTGCAAAGGTCTATGTGTGGGAAGGGCGTTATTATAAGCGTAATATCCCAGATGCAATGGAATCTTGACTAAAATCAAAATGGTCGCACTACTATGTACATTTGAGGATCTTGTTTGACTTTCCTGTGGCAGTATTTATGTACCCCTTTGTTATAATTGGGATTAATCTTTTTTGGTAAAGTACTGATTATTTAGTTACTTGGGATGAGATCCAGCACAGATAAGCACCTATTCACGGTGAGTAAAGTTATGATCTCACCCACCTAGCCGCCTACATGGATTAATACAGAAACTGACTGGTGCTAGTCTAGAATAAATTGCAAAACACCTCCAATGTTATCATTGGATGCATACTCTGAATTAGTGAGTGCGTTTAGGTTTACGCCGCACTCATCAATATTCCAGCTATATGTAAATAATTAATCGAGTCTGGACAATCCAGTGATCAGTGAGCATCGATCTGGCAATTGGGAACCGATGACATGTGCCAACAAAGACAGCGAGTCTGACCACCCGATCCCGTTAGTCGCCTCTTAAGACGAGCATAGTCGCCTTTTATTCACAAGCATGGGTTGCTGAGGACCTATTCTACGCCGGACCTTCACGGCTTACTCAGAATTAGGTCTGAAACAAAAGTTAGTTAAATCATGTCTGAAACAAGATCGTTTTAGGAAGGTTTTTAAAAAGAAACGAGTTTATTGCCTTGGTGTGTTCGTGCCATAAAAATTAGAATGTCAGTGTGTTTGTTTAGAAAGGAAACAAAACAAGAAGGTCAACACGTGGAAGGTACGAAGGTCACCTTTTGTTGTACAATGAGTCTGATTCTTGTGAAAAATATGTGAAAGTAACTGTAACATTTCCCAACATTAGGTTAATTTTATCTTTCATTAAAGGGAAAGCATGTGAAAAGCCATGTGTTTTGAACATGGACACATACGTGACGTCTTCTTTTCTACATTCAGTGGAAGTGCGGAGTAGGTGGAATAAAAGGCTCAAAGTTCTACCTGCAAACTTGGAGCTTGAAAGTTAAATATATACTCATCATCACTAAAAACTTGAACTGATGCCTTGGTTGGCTTGTGGTTTAACGACACACTCATTAATATTACAGCTATCACTGCAGTCTGGTGGTAGTTACATGAATATGGACCAGACAATACAATGGTCAACAGCATGAGCATCGATCTACGAAACTCCGTTACGAGGACATATGTCAATCACGTGTGTCCACCCGATCCCGTCAGTCGTCTTTAACGACAAGTGCGGGTTTCTCAATATCAACTCTAATCCGGGGTCCGGTTTGTACAATTTAACCCCTCTATGGCACTAGTGTGTGGAGAACTCAATATGGAGCATGATAAATAATGTCGAGGCTGACGCGTGCCCCAGCTGACGGTTTGACTGATTTTCTGTCTACCTAGCTCATCTAAAATGTGTCTGGTCGAGTTTAGGTCTGGGAACGACCAGTCCATGACGTCGGCACTGACATTACATATTACTACTAGGAAGTTTGGTGTCAGAATTGCAGTGTGGGGTATAGGATTGTCGTTCTGATATGTCACTCTGGTAGCATGTAGTAGTTCAGTAAGGCTCCTCGGGAAGGCAATAGAACCCGACGAACACAGATAACGACAGCACTGTCGTAGAAGATTCATAGCATAAAGCACATTTTATCTTTATTTGTTTTCTTTCTCGTGTTTAATATTCTAATAATCATTGTTGAAATTTAGATTTTATTAGGTTTTGACAGAAAGATCTGGAATGTACTGCAACATGCTTGTCCCAAGACCGAGTGCCTTAGGGGAACTCGCTCCTGCCCCTCATGTCTCATGGCATCTCAGCTTACCAGAATTGTGTGTGGTGATCACCATACCATAAGAAGGCCAATGTTGAAAGTTGGATTACTGTTTAAGGATACTGTAGTACTGTCGGAAATAGGAAAAGAGCATAACTTATGTAGTTGATATGGGAAAGTCTGAAATATCTGTTAAAATAACTGAAATATCTTCAGTTCCAGTGGTAGGGCGACAGGAAACGTGAAAAAAGGACTTTACTGAGGAGAGATCAGTGCAGAAATGAGCAATGCAGATTTTTTCAAAGTCCAATGCTACTCATTTGGAACGGACCATGGCTTTATGCAAATTAAAGCGCGATGATATTGTATTACAACGGGTACGTTTTAAATGCTCATTTTGAAATTAGACTTCTTTACAAACGATAGCTGAGCAAAAAATCATAACTTTTATTCGTAAACTATTAAGGATGTAGCTGCCATGGAGTCTCACTTCCGTCGTCATATCTGGCTGAGCGAGGCAAATGTCATCTACAGTCTGATCTGTTGTTTTCAGTCGGAAATTCGACTGACCTGGCATACAGTTCATGCGATGCCTACTGGCACAAGGGACTATTTAAACATATTTTGTGCTTTTTCACGTGTGTTGAATATGTGTCATCTATTGTCATCTTACTTGTCTTTCTTCATGTAGTTTATGTTAAAATATGTAAAAGAGTATTATACCTGACTCCCATAGGAAAGCATCGTAGTAAATGTTTCAAAATATGTAGGTGGCATGGCCACCCCCAGATGGAGAGAATGGATATTGGTATATGTGTCCTAGGTGGTTGCCATATCTTAGCTGATATCTCTATCCCCCAACCCGACCCAAACCATCGTCACCCGTCCTGGTTTTGCTTTTGAGACGACCCCTCCTTTGAACGTTTTGGCCACTACATCTGGCAAACTGGAAGTGTTCCTGATTGGATCTATGCACTCACTCACTCACAAAATAACTCACAAAATCATCCACTCACTCACTCATTCGTGGATCCCCTAACGTCGTGCCACAAGAACATAGGACACTGCTCGCTGTCCTGGGCGGCCGCAACATTTATTTAGTCAAGCACACTCAATCTACTTCAACTAACAATTATGAAAAAGAAAAGATTTGTCATGAATGAATCAAGATACTAGTCACTTGAAGATGTGTAGATATACAAAGTTCAGATTCTGGCTCGATCATGGGCTTGCTTGGGAATTGGCAGTCGGTCTGTCCATATTATGCATTATCATCTTGTAGACATAATATTTCTTCCTGTGACGCGTAAATTAGGTTACATAATAAAATATCTGTGGTCTTAGTTACGTAAAGACAAGAATCATTGCTAGGGGTAACAACTTCCATCTTATTAGTACCAACATCTCGAGGCTACGTCCCGTCTCTTCATCGACACTATCAGCAGTCACCGTCTTTGTTTTGACAACGTCCACAATAGCAGATTATTACGCCTGTCTTTTACTCACAGTACCAGACAAACTTTTCTTTTGACAACTAACAAGGTGTCCCGCACTGGCCCCTGATTTTCTTTGTTACGTAATAGACAAAGGGGCCACGCTGGGAATACACCCCTAATGTATCTTCAAAGGAGGCTATCTAAACCGGCACTCATCAGACTGAAGACAGCATGCTGGATTGTAGAGCTGATGATTAAATGTACAGGCCACTGAGACTTTACCCTGTTGACAACTTGCCGGATTGGACAGATGCCTGTTTTGACAGCTTCGACTGTAGTACGTAAGCGTTCTGGGTTACTAAACAGGAGCATGTGTCACAAATAAACCAGAGAAGCGTTTGCACCGGTAGTTCATGTTTCAGCTAATCAACCAAGCGACATCTATATCTATATATTTCTGTTGATAGACCTCAGCTACCGGCAGCTGTGTTGTATCAGTTATAATGTCAGTGGATTGGGTTTTACTCCTCTTGTAGCAATATCCAGCAATATCCAGCAATATCATGGCGGGGGACACCAGAGGTGGGCTACACACATTGTACCCACGTGGGGACTCGAACCTATGTCCTCGGCGTAACGAGCGAACACTTTAACCACTGGGTTACACCACCGCTCCTTTATCGGTTATATACACGGGTAGGAGTGTTATTTTATCGCCAATACAAATCGTGAATTTTCTTTCGGACAGTATAAGTATATCTATTTCAGACAGACCATACATCAAAATGAAATTTGCATTCTTTGTCATCTGTCTCCACCCAGTCGTCCTGGCCGAGAAAAGAGTGCTTGGTTTTGACAACAGTAAGTTAATACTGTCATTGCTTGCTGACAGCAGTAAGTCAATGGAGATTACTAAACGAGTGTCTGTCAGATACCAGAGTAATCTGTTTCTTACGCACCTAAAGTCTTACCACTTTGGATCAACTCGCTGCATTTCGCCCTATCTCTGACTGTAGTGGCGCATTGATATATAACGCAACGTCATGAATGAGTGACGTCACTGGGCAGACTACTTACTCCACATACATTTGTAACCCTCCACAAGAGAGTATCAGTCATGCATTTGCATTTTAAGGCGATTATGCAAACAAGAAAAAATCAAACGACTTTTATTAAACACTTAAAGACCACGACTTTGCAACTGTCAGTGGTACTCTCTCAAGTGAAATTACATTTCAACATGTGCTAGATTACGCTCATTCAATTTGTACACAGTCTACATCGGGAGATATAGTTTGGTGTTCTTCTCAAAAGGGGGACTAGCACTTCGGTAAAAGTGAATGTTGAATGTCCCACCATACACCGGAGCTGAAAATATTGAGGAAAGTTTGTCATTCAACATAACCTTTGTGCTAGACTGTGACATTGCGGAGGTTGCGTTCACAGTTGAAGGGAAACTAACCTTCGTTGAAACAGACTGCTTGTTTTCCCGGCGCTCGACTTTACCACTAAAGGATGTCACTGATGTTTCGCTGTTGCGAGATTGAAATTATACTGTAGTTATTTACACTTTGTAGGTTGCAGTGACCTGATATCTGCATAATGTCAGTTGGAGGAATATTTTCATCGGAGAGTTTTTGGACAAGGAATTTTCTAGCTGAACGTTTGTGAAGTGTCGATTTTCGAAACCAGCATTTTTTAACATTCTTTTCATTATTGAGCTCAGTTTATTAATACTAACGGTGTGTTGCTTAAACCAGGGGAATTTCCAAGATGGTTCCTTGGTGTTAGTGGCAGTACCGAATGGAGTATGTGGACCGGAGTACCCTGCAGGACGGAGACTCGAGTACAGCTTGTACATGGATACTGGACAACGTTCACCATTAGCCGTCCATGCTTGGGCAGAATTTTACGGATACCTACACGACTATCCCCTTGGCATGTTTTCGACTGCCTCTCTGTGAATTGAAGATATTCTCTACCTTCTGAGTCAGTTTTAAGTGCAACATCACCCCATGTGTGGTTTGACACTACGGATTCCAAAGTGAGTGGTGTTGTTCCACTACATGGTGTTCAAAATGGATTCAGGATCGTAAGGACCAAGTTGTTTTGTTTCATACTGCTTGCTGATGTCATCGTCAGTTAGCGATTCAGCACGGCGAGGTAGGTTACCCATTCCCTCACTTTTTAGAACTTTTTGTTTAGTTTTGATGACAGTGTTAAACTTTTCGAATTAACGATCATTGATTAGTGATGAACAGTAGTGTTTTGGCTTAAGGTCTTGGCTTATCGAAGCTGGACAACATCCCGCGAACTGTAGATGGTTCATAATTGCTACCATCTTCCTTTCTGAGGGAAATCATTATATAAAATGTACAAAGAATGTCACAAAGTTCTTTTGGTTGAATGAACTCGATAGGACGCGTGTCGCCATTTGCAGTCACGAACCCTTGCAACCGCCTCATGTTGTTCACTGTTTTACGTTGTGTGTTTCTGTTCTGATTGTCATGAACGAATTTGTCAATTTGAGAATGATCTTATAGCTGTTCAGGGTTTGGGGGTCGATTCGTATCTTTACAACTACCAGGTTCATCGGTGAAAAAATCACCCTTCATCAGCTCATCAATTAATTCAGTAGGTAAATCGATCCCCCCACATACTGGCACTGACGTTACCGTGTCAGGTATTTTCGCAAGAAGATACCTTGAAACCTGTCGCATCACTCCTGTATAAGTTTTAAGGCTGTACATTTTGTATGTTCCAATGGGAGCCAATATGGAGATGACACGCCCGTTGTCTTTAACTTTCGATCGTCACGTAATCGTTTTCACAGATGTTATTCATTGTTGACGCCATTTTGAAGTCGTGACTATGCATAATCTGCAGTACTATGATAGCAGACGACAAAGCAAAACAAAATAGATTATCATACATGTTACTATCTAAACTAAGTTCGGTTTGTTTCATAAATACTGATACATTTTTACAGCGCAATCACACAATTAAGGTAGGCGACGGCTATACAGATTTTTAAAGTATTGGACACGAGTAACAGGTCTTCATTCGGTTGAAGCACGAGAAACATATAAATGAATCTTTATCCGGAAAGTAGTTCGTCACACGGTATTAGAAATCGATCTCATACATATGTGTGATACCAGTTATCACATGGGTTTCTCACCCACGGGTGTGTAAGAAATACTTATCACTGACAGTTGTCAGTAGTAATGTGATGTCGGTTGCTGCGTTTTGACATCTGTAAATGGGTACTGTTTACGAGACTTCCAGTACCTTTACCAACTGCGTGGGCCATGGGTACTTCTTTTTGAAAGTGTAAATGTATATTAGTAACTGCTCGTTGAAACCAGTAAACTGATTCTCGGTCTCTTGTCACGAAGCAGCGCTAAACTCCCATTCTTTAACATTGAACGTAGGTTACCTTAGTTACTTACGATCGCCTTAGTGCAATAAGGAGGACTGGTCACTACCAACCGGTTCGCTGATTCTGTGGACACATAACATGTGATCCTTCTTGCGCTGATCATGATGTCTACTTCTTAACTGTCTGTTTGATAAAAGCGTCACTCATCTGACATTCACTTGACGACCTGGCCTTGACTCACTGTGATTGATTGTAATTAACGTCAAGTTAATTAGTGTCAGAGTTTTAATGTCATATTATATCGGTTTCATCGTATCCCAAATGCATAGATAGATGTACATGATGTTGATCACTGGATTGTCTGGTCAAACTTCGATTATTTGCAGACTGTCGCGATGTCGGGAGCATTGCTATTTATGAGTAAAACATCAATCAATCAAACGATCGATCGATCAACCAATCAACTAATCAGTCAATCAATCAATCGATCAATCAATTGGAATTGGCCTGCCAGTCGTCTGGATGTTAAATGAATGCTAATGTAATATTATTAAGAAACCACCTATTATATGCTTTGTAGTATACTGTTGCTCCTCTCAAGACCAGAACTAAAACTGAATAATGTATCGAATCAGTTATTTCAGTTTTGAGCAGAGATGAAATCAATAAACTTAGCAATGCCGTTGTCGAGAAATTCGGAAAAGACCCATCCAGAAACAGTGTGAATCGGTGTGCGTGGTTGTCTTGAGGAATCACATTCTTGACTCTGGCTGCCACATCACCTGCAGAGCGTATGTATAGTATATTCACGCATATACTATGTATTCGGCGTTACCAGTACCTTGTGTAATCAAGACCTGCATCATCACATCCACGCATTTCTCTCTGTCTCTCTGTCTCCCTCTCTCTCTCTGCCTCTCTCTCTCTCTCTCTCTCTCACACACACAAACACACACAGACACACGTATGGCACACACTTTCCAAACTAACCCATCCCTTGGTCTATAAACTATAGCATCAGTGAGCATCATCTAACAATCAGAGGCATCAAGATGTAATTATAAGTGTTGTTGTTGTTCAAAGTGTATGTTTCTCTTTTCAGACACGTGAATTTGATAAGGCGCACCAGCAGGCGCACACTACCAATTAATCCAAGTAGCATTTGAAGCCCATTAAACAGGAAATACGACTTCCCCTTCATTATTTTTTAATTCCACAAGTCGAGTACAGGGGCCTGTTTCATAAAACTCTCGCAAGCCTAAGATCTTGTAACTTTTCTCGTAGCTCTTGTGCCTGGCATACCGTAACATAGGAGGTGTAAACATAGCTACTGACTTGCCGCCAACTGTTCTAAACTAAATAATGAAAGATATTCCATTCTGTTTAAAAGTACTGTTTACACATGAACTGGTGTTAATGAACTTGTTAAACAAATTCGTAACGTTGGAAAGATTATTGTCTTGAGCTCAATAAATTATAAAAAAACATTGAACTTTCCACCTAGCTGTTCACATGCACGATATTTGCTTAGGTTTTTCGGCAATTTGATGCATGATCCTCGTGCAATTTATCTGCATGTGCAGTTTGTTCAACCAGATTAGTGGAGAAATCAGTCTTCGTTGTAAGCACATGTACTGAAAGGCAAAAGAAATGTCGTAATTTTGGAATGACATTTAAATATCAACGGAGTATTTGAACACATTTGTTTTTAAATGTACAAGGTGTTACGGTTAATAATTGGCCGTGACAAAAGGTATGAGAAATCCCCTCAGAACCAGCAAAATATAACAGAGACAAGTCTAAAACATCCAGTAAAATGTATTGAGCAAAGAGCAAGATGCAGCAATAGTGGTTTCTAGTACAATGCAATCTAATGTAATGCGTCACAAATATAATATCAACTCACCAAAGCCTTGGTTTTCAGTGAGAAACATTTCTACCAAATCTTTTAGCGAGCGATCGAAAGTTGGTCAGGCTTGACGAAGAGGCAGGGAGATGTAGATGGCTGATTTATACTCCTGTATATGCCCGTGTGTGTGTCCAACCAACACAACAGCCAGCCTTATATTATACACAGTCACTGCTTTTGGAGCATTCCAGCGAAGTATGGAACCTTTACGATCAACCTCGTGTTTACATACAGTCAAAACACAGCAATGGGAAACAGCAAACTCTAAAGCGCTACATTAAAGGCATGCCGCTAAAACACCATTACCGATTCTACGAAATGTGACCCATAATCAATCAATCAACACTTAATCAATAACAAATGAATACAAATTACAGAAAATACACTCTTGCAACAAAGGGAAGAGTTCGCACAAACACAACAATGAAAACGAGATGCACGTGCATTATGCATGCATTCTGGCATCACTTGTCGGCTTGAATAACAACCGTTCATTTGTTTTCTGCAAGCTTTGGTTTGATTAACGAGAGGTGTTGACGGACGATATGACGGTCGTCTGTGCTGTTAGTGGCGTTGTGTCGCCAACTATGACGTTCTATCTTTCGTACGCTGCAACTGAACACGTAAGCAATGTCTCGAGCACGCTGACCAGCGGCTAGACGTCCAATGGCTTATGGTTGATCTAACGTTAACCTGGTCAGGCAAGGCGAGGACCCACAAGAGCACCCTCTTACAGGACCGCACAGGACCACAGGCCACACAGGAGGTCCCTTTACAGGACCGCATTGGTCCGCACAAGCCACTAAGGAGCTCCCCCTTACAGGACTGCATAGGTCCACACAGGAGCTGCCCCAGTACAGGGCCACACAGGTCAAACAGACCAAACAGGAAGTCTCCCTTATAGGACCACACAGGACACACAGGAATTCAAAACATTTTTATATAACTTTCAACTTTGGGAAATACAGTATGCCTTTCTCCTTGAAAGCGTAATATATTTCATGTAATATTAAAGATAACAAAGGCTGTATAAAATAATTTATGGTGATAAAGGTTTGACTCGGTAATCCTCATTAAGAATCAACTGTTCAGTCCATGTACGCACGTAACAATTTGAACTCCAAACGCGTACCTTACAACAATGTATAGCTAATGTGTCTAGTTTGCTCGTAGAACAACTGTTCAAGTCCGGAATGGTAAATTTGAGTTGCTGTGGTCGATGTGGTACAGAATCCACAGAAGCCTGCAGCCTTGCAAAGACGACTGATGGATCTGGTGAGAACATGAACGCTAATTGGGACCTCAGCAAACCAGACATCTGTCTTTGGGTACCGAGGTACCGAAGTTGTCGGAGATATATCGCCTGGCAAGCGCCATTGTGTGGTATAATGACTCATTAATTAATTCAGACAATGACCACCTTTTCAACCAATCCGAATTTTCTCTTGTAAAAGGTGAAAAGAGATACCACAAAAAAGCTATCGTTACACTAAATTCCAATTCCGTGTTTCATATGAAAGTAATTAATCGTAATTTTAAATAAAAAAACCGTCGCATTTCTATAGTTTATGTTGAGGTTTAGGCAGCATGTCGTTAACTAAGACGTTACAGACGTTACAGACGTTACAGACTGACACTATTTGAAGAGGTCGTATAATGATTCACAGTTCATCTGGCTCACTGGTTACAACTGTTATGTGGGTTCTTTTGCGCTTATTAAGTGTACTTTTGTAACATACGGTGTGGTTGATATATATCAATATCAATATCAAGATAATATCACGATCCTACCAGACCGAGTCTCGTTTTGAGATATCCACGATTTCCAGATTTCCCTTTGCCAGAACTCGAAAGAGCACGCTGCACGACGTGTTTACGACAATAAGACGGAGCGAAGTGTTCCAAGAGAATAGATTTATCAAATAATACGCTTTGATGTTTATATACATGTATCTAGTTGAATGGTCTCAAAGTTCTGGCTAGTGTTCTAAGTTACGCAATAGGACAGAATCCAGTCAGCAGGAAACGAGACTGTTGTGTAATCAATGTTTGACTTCAAATGCAGACACATCGTTTGCCAATGGAAACAGAATAATCGGTCGAGACAGATTCCGTTGCGCTTTAGGGCAGTGCAAATATCAAATTGCATGTATCGATTTACCTCAGTACTTATGAAAATCATGAAGATGTCACTGAGCTATTGCAGAGTTCTGCTGTATATCATTAAAGTTCTATTCAGATCGGAATCATTACTGGCCAAAGTCAAACGGAATTTTTGTTAGGTTGTTATTGTTGTTGTTCTGTTCTAACTGACTATCTGACAACGGAGATCCGAAACGAAACGTCATCAGTGTTTTATCCAAACTAATTCAAATCTGAAATTCACCAATGGTAATTTTAACGTTATACAGGTTTGCGGTAAAAACAGATCAACATTTAAGTTCCTTCTTTCCGCAGACAGAAATAGTTCCAGTAGAGATTTTTCATTTTCTACGCCACAAGCTGTAAATTAAACGAGTATTTAGAACGGGTGCGTTTTTCAGAATGTTTTAGTGCGTGATAGGACATGTCTTGGTGTTCAGTGTCAGTGTTCAGTAGTTACACACTTGAACGCAATGTTGGGTTAAAGTTGGGGAAAGGCCACATACGAGCCTCACGAGCGAAACTAATCAACGGATTGAGCTTCTTCCTTTGCATATATCCAGCCAAAATAAATTGTCATGTATATCGTAAAATTATTGTCTTCCTGAGAGGAAGCATAACTCCCAAAACTTTCAAAGATAGACGTAAACTCACCAGATTTTTATTAGTATTTTTGTTCTTTTAATGCCTTGGTGTAAATCCAACTTGGGTCAATGCAGGAAGCTAAAGTACTGTAAGTTCCCCTAGTCCCTGGTATGGTGCGCTTGAGTTGTTGGCGATCTGTTGTCGGTCTTGTACTCTCCAAATAGTGCTAATAGCTTATAGTGCTTTAACTTTCCACGCTAGTTTTAATTCGAACTGTGATATTCTGGTTGGTTAACTGTCCTTGGTGGACGGGTTTATATTGACAATGTATATATAGTCTTTTTCTATGTCAAGTATGTTGTCGTTACGATATGGCTGCAATATTGCCGAAGTGACGTAAACCCACTCACTCACTAAATTAATTATCATATGACCTTGCCAGTTGATTATTAGCATCCATTTTATACGTAGGCGCAATGACTAATTTTGATGAAATGTTAAAGAAAACCGCCATTGGAACATTCACAACATGGGTACCATGCGTCAAACTCAGATTTCGTGTCCGCTGCAGTGTCATTGCTGGAATTGATAAAAGCGGCCTAAAACTAAACTCTCACAGTTAACTTCCATATGGAACGGTCCGACTTGTACGTAAGCTAAAACTGAGAACCCATTATGTGCACTTACGTTGTTTTACTAACCTTCAATTGGTATGTGCACAGTCTCCTTCTGAACATCTTCAACAGTTTTTCAGTAATCACAATTACTTGCTTGGTAACGATGCCAGAGCTTAAACCTATCCGCCCCTCTCACTGTAATAAAGAAATTGTGCATCCACATACCTACTGTTATCCTTTCCTTTCATTGCATTTAGTATACTGTAAACCGCACTGTGAAATGAAAGACACTTTTATTGTGAAACACAAATCGCAGTCAGATATCTATTTTTATTCTCTGCTCTCTGAGTGAGTGAGTTTAGTTTTTGCCGCACTCAGAAATAGTTCCAGATATATGGCGGTGGTCTGTACATAATTGAATCTGGATCAGATAATCCAGTGATCAACAGCATGAGCATCCATGTGGGTAATTGGGAACCGACGGTATGTGTCAACCAAGTCAGCGACCCTGCCACCCGATCCTGTTGGTGGCCTCTTACGACAAGCATAGTCGTCTTTTATCATGGCAAGAATAGGTTGCTGAAGACCTACTCTACCCTGGATTTTCACGGGTCTCATGATGCAGAAAGAAACGACAAAACCCTTTCCACTTTCTAAGAGCATTCCCGATTGTACAGCTCTAATTACTGTATATCTTTCGAATATTTTTGTTTAACGCTTGTTACATCTGTACAACAACGAACAATCCAGTCTGGACCTGGCAATCAAGCGAATGGCACTATGAGATAGAATAACATCGTGTCCATGAATCACAGTCAAATAAGCAGTGATATTGGTTATTTATTATGCTTTTACAATTTTGGACAAACCCAGACACACAAGAGAGTCAAACAGGAACACAGAGCGAAGTCCTGCACTGGACATTCTTCAGGTATCTCTAAATCTCATCTGAATACAAAATAATACTATTTTCCCCTGGCATTGCGTTGTACTGCGGTAGTCACACATCCAAGCTATTACATAATTAATGTGATATATATCACGTTGTCCACTCCGAGCAATATCAGATAATATGTATTGCATTGTGTATGTCATAACACGGAAATGATCTCTCAGACGCACCTGCTGAAGCAATCAACCCTGGAGTAACACCTGTATTGATTCCGTATCATTCTACATCTTTCTCGCTAATTAGAATGATAGGGTGTATATATATGATGAGACAAACTCACAGTTACACTCGCTTGTCATCTCGTGCCAGTAGCTTGTCGATAGCTTGTCTTTAGACGTCAATCATGAAGGGTTTTGCTGTCACCTTAGCTGTCATCGCCGTCATGATGTGTGGTATGTAACATGCGAACGAAATTGTGGTTGATTTTTAAGGCTGCATACAATAAGTTAAATGCTTCTCGGGCACATCTTTTTAAAACAAATGACGAGGTCTTTTTAAAAAATCTTGACTGTACAAAACCTGACGTGGGCGGATCACATTTTTATTTTAATTTCTCTCAGAAATACAGCTTTGGAAGTTTAGCACGTGTCAGGGAGTTGTAGATTTAGTCACACTCGTTCTTACAGAGACTCATTCCTATAGTGGACAAATGGATGATCGGTGTGCGGCCAAGTCAAAATTAATTTTGTAAATGGCAAAAAAAAAAAATAGTTACGCGCACAAATAAACTTGACGCGTCGATGCTCGAGAAACGTTTCACTTTCTTATTTAGCCTAATACGTCTAATGTGGAAATGTCGCTTTACCGACTAAGAACGCTTTGGTCTGTTTTGTTTATTGAATGGTTTCTTGGTTTACTTGATTGCTATCGCTTATTCACATAATGTCCATTTATCACGTCATATAGGTTACGTGACCGATGCCCAAGAGTCTACCTGTCCACCCCTTCGCTGTTTGGTCCACTGTCCGATGGGTTACAAACGTGACGCCAACAACTGCTTGATGTGTGACTGCCTTTCAGAGCAGGAGCTCAAAGGTTATTTTACTCTTTTATTCTTCATACTTGGTTCCAACGAAACTGGAAAGGTCTTAAAAGATTTGGGGTTTTCGTGCAGATATTGTATTCCAGCTTGTAAAAGATCTATTCCGTTCCGCAGTTACAGTTTTTGATTCAGTTCTTGATTCAGCTTTCGTTTTTCATAGTATCTATGTTTTGTGATAAAGAATATATGCTAGGCGTCAAGTTTCACGCTAGGCGTCAAGTCACCATTTAGTAATGTTAAGCTGCTTCATTAAGATTCGGAGATGTTTCTAAACTCTGGAACACCAGAAACACGACATATCGAATCGGGATCAGTATCGATCTAACTGACATTTCCATGACATTCGGCACTATTCCTTGATTTCTTATTTAATGATTTACGCTGCATAGCACGGAGCTCTAACCAGCTACTGGGCCAGTGCTCGCTCGTAATGCCGAAAACCCAGGACCAATTAACTACATAGGTACAATGCGTGAAGCCCATTTCTGGTGTCCCCTGCCATGATATTGCTGAAATATTGCTATAAGCGGCGTAAAACTATACTCACTCCGCCGCTTGTCTACTTTAAACTGCAACATGGGGTTGCAAGTGACACGCGCTGTGGCGCCAGCATAAATACTGAAGTCGTTTAGTGACCGTTAAGTTGACACAAATCTTCATGCATCCTGAAAAAGTATCTCCAACCAATGTTTCTCTTAATTTTTATATTGATTCCATTTTAGTTTCTAGTAAAAGTTATTCTTTCCCTCCACCACCTCACCCGAACGTACCCGTGAAGGTCCGGGTTGGATATTGGCCTTCAATAACCCATACTCGTTGTAAGAGGATACTAACGGGATCGGGTGGTCAGGCTGGTTCACACATGTCATCGGTTCCCATTTGCGCAGATCGATTTTCATGCCGTTGATCACTGGATTGTCAGGTCCAGACTCAATTATTTACAGGTCTCAGCCATATAGCTGGAATATTGCTGAGTGCGGTGTAAGACTAAAGTCACTGACTCACTCACTCACTTCCCCCCCGAACCAAACAGAAAACCATCTGAAAGTAGCAATTTTGTTCATTTAAATGCACCTGAAATTGTCCTTTCGGAAGTGATCGAATAGTTCATCATATTTTGTTCTGGCATAAGAAACGCATTATTCTTGAAGAGAGAGCTATTTTGAGCCTGCCATATAATGCTTTAATATTGCGAAAAGAGGCATAAAATCTCACAGACGCTTCACAATTTGACACGATTTCGGCGTTAAGGCTTAGTACTTCCGAACGACTCGTTTCATGTAGATCACACGAGAATCATACAGAATAACAATGTTTCTTTATCTTTCAGCTAACCTTATCACTCTACTTGCTGGAAAAATGGGATTGAAAGGCTGAGAAGACGAGCGGGCACAATACTGAAAATACAAGAGTTAACTCCCTTGAGTTGAACAACTCCATGATTTTACGTGGAAATAAAGTCGATTAAAATACTAACAGTTTCAGTTGTTCATTATCCTTTCCATAGGCAAAAGACCTGAAACATATTCCATAGGTATCTGAAATTATGATATCCAAATATACAGTTTCTGTCAGAGAGGAAGGATATTAATTCAAAGCGAAGCCTTCCTGCTGACCTATCACAAAACCATACAATGTGCGTGGGATCAGTTTCTGAATTTATGTCTACATAATGCGCATTTATGATAGTAATTGCAAAATGGGGATATGACGGCGTACATACAGTCAACCAAGGACGTCACAGGAAACACTTCATACTGAAGGCGCACCATGCGAAAGTCAAAGACGAGCAGAAAAATATGTAATGTATGTAATATGTAATCAAGACGGAGTTTTCGACCTAAATCACGTTTGCTGATGGACCCCATATGAAGTGTTGTGGCAATACATTTGCTTTGTCTTTATGTGCAGCCGTGTCACTCATGATTTAAGAATATTACATGAGTGAGTGAGTTTAGTTTTACGCCGCACTCAGCAGTATTCCAGCTATATGGCGGTGGTCTGTAAATAATCGAGACTCGACCAGACAATCCAGTCCATCAACAACATGTGCATCGATCTGCACAACTGGGAACCGATGACAAGTGTCAATCAAGTCAGCCAGCCTGACCACCCTACCTCGTTAGTCGCCTCTTACGACAAAATATTACATGAAAGGTACGGAGCAGTCAGCAATATCGTATCAGTCTCTATTCACCTCCATCTCAATTCGCCGTCAAAAGATATCGTAGACCAAAAATGTGGGCTAACTGGGATTAGGTTATGCACCCCCATACTCGCTATCTTCCAAAATCGCAGATCTCCCAAAACGCAGACCCGTTAAAACAACACTTGTTATGGTTGGTTGCATCCGTGATTAGTAAGCTGTACCCTTGATTAAGAAAAATGATATCACCTATGTAACAAGGTTTGACAATGTAACAGTGATACTTTATTTCATCAATATTCATTTAATAATGATATTCAAAAGTTGTAAAACTATTCATCTTGACGATCCGATAAGAATACTATTTTACCATAAACATGGCACAGATATTTTAGGGATTTACTAACTTGGACTCAGTATCTTGTTGTTTTCCATATTTATCAAAGGGTGGACCTGCCCATTCATTAACTAGGGGTGACCAGCATGGTCCAGTCAGTGTACCATTGGTATCTGCATTTTGGGAGGTCTGCGTTATGGGAGTAAACCCCATACTCTCATAACGAGCCTGACTCACTGGCCAGGCCTACACTAATCTTGATCGACTGTTGTTAGAAGGATATGTAGATGAGTAGAGATGATTAGTACATCCACTAAGAAGTTGAAACTGGGTTATAATAAAATGAAAGGGATTAATGCAATGCTAAATGGTGAAACTTATGATGATGTATAGTTAATTTCTCTCTGTAAAATACTCCGTTCTCTGCTACTAGTAGGCTGTAAACCAATTTTAACCGTATAGGATGAAGCGTTTGCTAAGCCCCGATATCTAGTCACAACGTGATATCTGCAGAGGGCATAGTTCAGTGTGTCTAAGAAAGGAGGAAGAGAGGTACGACATGATGGCCACAAGTGTCGAGTGAATGTTGTGCGACAAGTAGCAACAAACTGGAAGTCCGTCATAAATATATGTAAGTGTCAGTGCAGTACCACAAATCGACCGTCACAGAAAACAATCACCCCCACTGGTGAGTGAAGAAGGGGCCAGACTCCTCACCAGACTGAGACAAAGTGTTCGTGATGAGATACAGTCCAACCAACTCATCTGCAAATCCAAAAGAGATCCAGATCCTAGATGAAGATGGCCCTGCGACTGTTGTTTCCTTTTACAGTGTTCATTTAGATCTCTACCATCAACGTGCAAAGTTCTACCACCTGTCCAACAGACCCGAGCTGACGTTGACCTCACAGGTATTCACTCTACACTACATGTTAACTCTTTCATTGTTTATGTTTAGGTTCTTGGATGAAACTTCAGACGACAGCAGTTCCTGATGACAAAAGGATGCTAATTTCCCGATAGTCTCAGAGATGAAGGAGATCATTGGTGATGCCGAAACAGTGTACACGTACTTGGATGGAACTGTTTATGTACCCTAGACTCTGGACCTCTGTGCATGTGTTGCACTGCCTGTGACAGAACCGGATGTATCCAGGTGTTTTACCTACTTCCAAGCAAATCCCATGACACATATATCCGACTGTTTGCTCACTTAAAGGACATTGTGCTTACAACTGTCAGTGTTGACCTCCTCACTTCCAGACTACCAAACTGCTGTCATTGGTGCCATCGAGACATTGTTGATATCCGTGCATGCTTTTTTCCCCATTATGCACAAGCGTTTTGGAGGCGAGTTTCCGAAATATCCCTAATCAACGTGCAGGAACAGTCCAGGTTTCAACTCCCCTGTGCTGCGTGCTGCTTCTCTTCCACTAACGTCACTGATGGAAACACTGCTTTCATGTTTTCCACGGGTATAATGCCTCAGCTCGACTCGCAGTTAAACACCGACAAGGCAACGTTCGCAATGTTTACATTCCCACACATGTAAGCAGTGTATGAAATTTCGTCTGCCCGGTCCGGCCCGCTGCTTGCTGGTCACATGGCGGTCTAACAACTTTAATTTATAGTCAGCCCGGTGAGCCAATACATGTCCCAACAGTACATATTTGACCATGTCATTAATTACGGGAAATAGATCGAAAATAGTTTACAATTTTGGTAACTAGGTGATATCTGTTTAGTTCATGATTAATCAAACCATAACCTCCACAGATCAGCCTACCCATTTATCTAACACGAAATGGACACTGACTTTGCCTGTTTGATACAGATAGCAGTGACACTAAATTAATCAAAAGTGACCATCAGGTTACGCAGATTTTTTATTATTATTATTAATTCGCTTCTGCGCATGTTTCAGTTTTTTAAGTTTACCTAACTGCAAGTAATTCATTGACTACAATATTTTGACACCTTATCTCAGTTTCCTACTTTTAATACATGTTAACAGGCCAGCAACATTTTTTCACTTATCAGCCCTATGGACGTTCTGCTTTACTCGAGTATTTAGGAGTTTCATGCACTGATATAAGTTGTAGAATGAATGAACTGACGTGTTTGTTATGAATGAAAAAATAGTTCCGGAACAACCTGACCCTACTGAGAGGTCCTCGTTATCCAATCAAATTGGTAGAATGTCAGGTCAAGTCGTTACGACACAGGTCAACGCGATACGATACTCATGTAACGTACGAGATTAGTATCCATTCGCTGACCACGTGGATAATAAGATATATGAGGTGATGTGTTCTGCATTAATTAGCATTTTCATTGTATTCCAAAAATGACATGTAACACGTCTTTTTGTCCTTCAACTATTTCAGCTAGAAGAGTCGACTTTTAGATTATAGGGGTGACACTAGTTTGTCACTGCGACTCAACAGACCATGAAATCTTGGCGTGCGACTGCAGGCGAAGAGAGAACACACCGTCTAAAATCTGACTTGAGACTTTCAGTGATAGCATTCTTGGCAGGGGTTTTATCATGTTTCCGCTTCAGTGTGTTTTGTGCATATTTTATTTGGGTAGCGTTAACATCTGCCGTCTTCTGCCTCATTAGTGAGGCAAGGCTTGAGTATATTTGTAGGCTACCACGTGTATCACAGCGTGACGTCATACCATGAACCATCTAATTTAGCGCATGCGCATTACGAAATCGTGACGTCGAACTGTAACGTCACGCAAATTTCATTCAAATCGGGGCGTCACAAACGTAATGACGTGTTGACGAGAAATAGAGTCCCCTGAAGACGACCTGAGCTACATAGTCCCACCTATATTTTGGATATCCCCATTCAATCTCTGTTGTCTAAGAGAGAAGATCTACTGTGCGACTGAGATAATAGTGGTCGTTTTAGTCCAGCAATTTCGAGCGACGAACTGACAGAGCGCCTAAAAGATCGAATACCTAAAAAACGCACGCCAACAACAAATTTGCAAAGAACACTTTTGGCGAGGGGGCAAACTCTCGGAATCAAAAGACGGAAACCTTTTTCGAGAATTATTATCCTGTGCTATCTGATTTGGTGAAAACTGAGGAAAAAGAAATGTCCAACTGGTTGACGCGTTTTGTTATGGAAGTTAGTCGCAAGGATGGGAGTGATTACCCGCCTCAAACATTATATAACACTGTGATGTATGGAATCCGAGAAGCGACATTGTCGTGTTGTCGCATTGTCGCGTTGTCGCCCTCTCAAAAACAAACAAAATGAGGCAAAATATTAACTAAAGCGCGACAATGTGACAACGCGACATTTCGCCTATTTGTCGCATTGTCGCGATGTCGCGTGTCGCGTGTCGCGTGTCGCGTGTCACGTTTTAAATAACATTTTCTCTGTTCCCCCAAAGTCAGAATATGTCGCGTTGTCACAATATCGCCCTATTTAAGATGTATAAAGAAAAACTAAACATTTACTAAAACGCGATACGCGACAATGCGACACATTGAAATGTCGCGTTGTCGCAATTCTCGATTACCTGTGCGCATGCGTAGATAGTTAATTATAGTGCACACGCGCAGGAAAAGTTAAACCCTATTTCACACTTCAATGGTCTTTTTGCTACGTCCAATGGTTTCTAAATGAAGTAGTGCTCGAAATGGCAGTTTGGATGCTTTTCTTGAACTTAATGCAAACCTTCATTGTTGGTTCAAAAATTATTTTATATATAAAATTAATGTATTTAGCCAATGAAGTGTGTGTTTAGCAGCAGGACAATTATCTGCCCAACTTTTCATTGTAATCACGGCACACGGTTGCCCTGTCATTCAAGGCGGGGCAATTTGCTGTGCAGATTAATGTCTCTTTAGTCACACCGGATAACTATTATCACAAGCTCGAATCCCAGCACCATAAACATTAATCGCTTTGGACATTTCACCGATATCAAGATGACAGGTTGTGAGAAAGTGAAATATTGTTAAAATTCAAGCCACATGGGCAGAAACATCAGGTGATGTTTGGGTCGCTATGTTCCACAATGGGGCTCCTGACACAGTTTCATGGTACAGTCCTGTCCGACGCTGATGAATTTGTTCGAGATCTGCCTCTGTTCAGCCTGCAGTGGATGGATACCAAGTAGAATGAAACATCACTTAACCACCCGACACCTCAAAGACAGTTTGGGTCGGCTTTGAACGTAATGGGAAAACGCCATACAACTTGACTGTTATCATTGTGATATACTATCTCAAGAAATAAACGCATAGACGAGAAATCTGTTGCGCAAAATTTTCAAACATGAAAGTTTACAAGAGTAATGAGTGAGAGTTTACAAGAGTGCATGAGCTTAGAGGAAGGTAATATCTATAAAACAAAGAATATACTTCTAGATAGAGAAGACGTTGAGTGTCATGATGACGACGTAGCACGACCCTGACGTGGGATTTTCTGGCTCTCAAACGAATCTCTTTCAACCTGTTCCGTACAGTTTGACCTGACATTATCTGAAGCCCAGGTGCCTTGGCTGAAGATTGGTAATTTCCAGCATGCACTCATTCAATGGCGATGTTCTGTGTCGAGTCAAGACGTGAGGTAGTGATTTGACCTTGAAACGCCTTCAAAACGAATGGGTGAGTGGAGCGGAGCTCGGAAGAGTGAGAGGAGCGGATTGGAGTGGAATTTAGTGGAGAGTCGCGGAGTGAGAGGAGTGACGGAGGGAAAACTGGTTTCTGGCACTACAAGAGTACGCAACTCTACCAAGTGATGTAATTGTTTCTAATATCCTACTCCTAACAGTCCATTTGTAAGGCCTTTTCCCATTATCACGTTCAAAGCCGACCTAAACTGCCTTTGAGGTGTCGGGTGGTTAAGTGATATCTCATTCTATTTGGTATCCATCCACTGCTGGCTGAACAGAGGCAGACCTCAGACAAATTCATCGGACAAGACTGTACTCTGAAACTGTCAGGAGCCACATTATGGAACATAGTGACCCTATCGAGGACATCACCTGATGTTTCTGCCGATGTGGCTTGAATTTTAACAATATTTTAGTTTTTCACAACCTGTCATCACAACCTGTCATCGAATTGTCCAAAGCGATTAATGTTCATGGTGCTGGGATTCGAATTTATGATAATAGCTATCTGGTATGACTAAGAGACTAACTCTGCGTAGCAAATTGCCCCGCCTTGAATGACTGGGGCACAGGGTGCAGTGATTACATACAATGAATAGTTGCGCTAATAATTCGTTTTGCTGCTAGAACACACTTGACTGGTTAATTACATTTGCAATCTGTAAAACAATAAAGCAACAAAGAAAGATTTGCATTAAGTTCAAGAAGAGAAGACCCATTGCCATTTCGAGCACTACTTCATTTTAAAAACCATTGGAGGTAACGAAAGACCAGTGAAGCCTGGAATACAGCATAACATTTTCTGCACATGCGTAGATTAATGGACTTTCTTCACATGCGCACCGGTAACAGAAAAGGACGACAATGCGACATATAATTTAACGTAATCTTGCCCTAAGTTAGCCCTGCACATTTTCAGCCATTTTAAATTCTCACGAGACTCTGCTGTTTCATAGGTGCACAATAACATGTGCAGGGCATTTGCGTCTGTTCCAAGCTAGGTTTGAGATGGTCATCTAGGGACACACCCCTCACTGCACAAATCTAGAGTTGAATGACATTATTCCAAATTATCTAATATGATTTTCCGGATCACCTGATTGTCAGGGTTATATCCATGCAATAACTGCATGGCAGGAGCACTTGCTACCGGTAGGGCATGATCTGCTTACCTGTTACCTGGTGTCATCACTTATTTTCAGTGGCATATTTATATATTTTTCACAGCGGCACCTTTTTCAATTGTTTCTCAGGATAATCAAGCTCTACAGAATTTCATCCGAGTGTCTTTTGATTTCTAATATGTCACCACGAGTTGGCTTGCCGAAGATATGGTTACCTTTATCCATGAGAGTTAATATAATATTACACACACGTGTATATTAATATAACGTTCTCCAACGGTGTCACCCCGGGAAAGCCACATTGTAAAAATTACATATACCGCGAGAACCACATTTACGGTTGATTGCATTTCACCTACTCTGGACCTTAATTACCTAATCCGATTACCGTTACCTGTAAAAGAGCGTCCCGTCTTTTTTTTTCTTTTTAGAGCGTCTCGGTATGGGTGATTTCAAATGAAATTATCCTGTTGGGAGTAAGTAATGAGTTAGAGATCAAACATTTTCTTAATTGACATTGAGTCATGGGTGATTTCAAATGAAAACATCCTACTGAAAGTAAGTAACGAGTTAGAGATCAAACGTGTTCTTAATTGACATTGAGAATATCCTGAGAATGTACTGCCGGGCTCACAACTGAGGGCGAGATACTCTATGCCATAGAGATTTGTGGACACTCCCACGACCCACTTCCCTTCGAGTTTCAAGTCGACGCCTTCAAAGCAAGACTGATGGAGAGAGCAAGGACAGAGACGACTCCCATACCTACTATTTACGGCGAGGAGATCTCAAGACTGCGTCAGAACCACGACATCATCTCAGACGACATGCTGAAGCAGATCCCATCATTCAAGTCACTGAACACCATTCTGTATCGTCAGAGACACAAGACCTTGTCCCGCCTTCCTGAGAGTCGACCCGAAATCAACCTTGAAGACAAGTACGCAAAGACGGAAGGGGGCGATCAGTTCCTTCATCGTGTCAACGCCGACATTCTGATCTTCACTACAGACAAGAACATCGAACATCTGTGTACTGCAAGCACCGTATTTTGTGATGGTACGTTCTATACATCTATAAATTGTTTGATCAGATATATTGTGTACATGCTGAGGTGTTTTGTCACATGGTTCCACTAGTGTACTGTTTACTGTCACCATACTCAGACTTTCACATCAGCCCAAAGAACCTTCACGTCGAAGGAGATATCGTGCAATAGATGCACGTATAGCATCTTTGAAGCAGCAGCTGTTAAACCAGAGTCTCAATGAGATAACGTATGCAGACCATGTGGGAGACCTTCTGCATCTGCAATGAAGTGATTTCAGTGAAGTGAAGTGACTATTACAGTGGCTATAAGCACACAGCTGATCAAATCATAATTATTTGTTTATTTATTAGTATTTATTTTATTATTTCATTATTATTTCATTATTATTTCATTATTATTTCAAATGACCCCAAACACTGTAATCTAAATAAAGAAAGAGAATGAGACCACGATATTTGTTGTGTTTACTACGGTAGTTATAAGCACCGTCCGGTTTGTTTTGACTACATACCCCGCGAAAGCCAAATTCTGTAATCACTTGACCGTAACTATTACCGCGAGAGCCACACCAAAATCAGCTACTAATTCTCGAAATGTGGCTTTCCCGGGCTGTAACCTTCTCCAACACTTGCTAATACAACTGTAAAAACAACGGGACCTGATTTCTGCTTCACCGGTTTGTTAGGTCACGTGTGCTGTAGGGACCATCTCCAGCAAACAAAATGTATTTTCGTTACTGTTATATGATTGTCTGTTTTGCCATGTATTTCATCTTCTTGTCCTTCAAGTGGCATTTGTCTTTCCATATTTGCGGACCTGAAATCTGAGTCATCATAGACAACATGATCATCGCCATTGTCCTCAGCTCCTTCTATAACTGTCGTTGAACCTGATCTCTGATTTGACCTTGACCCTATTTCAGAAAGTCTATGCAAGTGTAGATGGAGCGGCATTGTGGGATGGGTTTCTGGTACTTCATTGAGCTGTTTCTCAAACCGCAGAATCTGCCCATTGTGTCGCAGAAAATATTCGTGAGGTATTTTCATCTGAATGAAAATAAGAAAATTAATATAGTACACAGTGAAGGAAAAAATGTGACAATCAATCTGTTAAAGTCAAACAAGCACCTCTGAATGTGTAAGTCGTGTAGGGGACAATAAAGGAACTGAAAACTTCTCAGATGAAAAAAACATCTCAATTCCTGAACATTTGTCTTTTACATAATTTGAGATACTGGAAATTTAAACTATAATTTGTATATTCATATACCTTTCCTATCTCACAGTATGCACTTCTTTCTCTTGATTCAACACTGAGTGGAATGATACATACTTTTCTCCCAAGGTCCCTCTTGTCCATTCTCCCATGCTGCCCTCCCAATAAGACAGCTTACTAGCCGTCACCCACCACAGGTCCTCGTGTCATTGCGAGGAATAATGATTCTTTTGTGAAATATAAAAACATTTGAGATGACCCCGACTTGAAATGCTTCACAGTACAATGTATCTAGACAAGGCCGGACACTTCGGTGAACCCCACCCACCTGCTTTGACGATTGCTACGCTAAAACTTCATCTAAATATGATCATCGGTGATTGGCCAATCAAATACCACATATAACACATACCATTCACCCATGCAGTCTACGATGCCCACCTTATAAGACAGCTTACCAGCCATGACCCACACCATTCACCACACCCTACAAACTACCCATGTGGCCTCTAATGAATCATCATTCTCAGTCTTGGAGCCAATAGGATAAACCTATTCTTGAATAATCTGCATAGCGGGGAGGTTGAACAGGAATTCATCAAATGAGTTAGGATATGTATATAAATATACAATTCTTAGTTCAATTTTCAAAATCTTAAACTTTTCCTATCTCGTGGCGTGCACTTATCCAACGGTCGGACAGCGGGACGCAGATGCCCTATGTCATGGCAGTGCAAACAGCCAGAGCTGTGTAGACTGGTAACAAACATTGATAGCAGTGCACAAGCGAGGTCTGTTGCGCATGATCTTGTGATGATTTCTACTGAACTCATGGCTGACTAAGCACACTGTCTCCATGGGAGAGGGGTGCTCCCAGGATATGGGTGCTTCCAGGGGATGTGCTGTTCGGGTGCAACCTCCAAAAAGTGGGACACCTCCGCAAGTGAGGCCTCGCCTGTCCACGATTTACGAGGTACATCCATAAATTAAAGAGCATAACATGAGATAGGATAAGTTTGAAAATTATAGACAAAAGGAGCTTTTCACAAAATAACTGTTGTTCCTAAACAGCTCGTGAGGAGTATATTCCCAATTATTTTTAGCTGTTATCTCTCCCTCTGTCACAAAACTTCCACAGTGTCATTTTGTCTTAATTCAGAAACACCAAAACTGAATTATGTCTTTGGTTTCAACTGACAAATGAGCTGTACAAATTCCTCAGGTGCAGTATTGAAATTAAAGCATAAAAAACATCAGCATTT
Organism: Haliotis asinina; assembly: GCF_037392515.1. Taxonomy (NCBI): domain Eukaryota; kingdom Metazoa; phylum Mollusca; class Gastropoda; order Lepetellida; family Haliotidae; genus Haliotis; species Haliotis asinina. The sequence continues at coordinate 11,340,687 of NC_090290.1, read as the reverse complement.
AAGTATTTTTATTCAAGATTGACTTAAAACAGGACTGAACTTCCAGGTTCCACCCCATATACAAGTAATACAGGTATATTATCAGCACATGTTACAGACATTTCGCGCAAGAAATTACAGTTCAGATATTAAGATATTTCTTCTAACGATAACTGCATGTTTTGCACGGAGGGCAAGATTACGTATTACATTTACATTTTTGGAGCATAGAATGGAAACAAAGGCAGCTGAGGGATCTAATATGGGCATACAAAAACGAAGTGAATTTCATCTTCTATGGCCGAGCTACATAGTGGGCATAACCTTAACCGTCTCTCTATTGAAAGTCGTCTGCCCTTGTTTACTGATAAGTCTAATAAGCCCAATCGAAAATTGACAAATTGACAAATATGCGTCTGATGTTTCTAGATGTCAGTACAGATAGATACAGTTCAGGTTGAATTTAGCTCTTATGCGATCTGTACAGCTGATATCTTGAACTATTGTCTAAACAGGAATGCCATTCTTGGTGATACATGCGAACAGATTGTTCTCGAAATTGCTTAAGACATAGGTTAATATTACCAACTGCTTGATTTAGCCATACCCATGAGAAAACAAAAGGTTTCTAATATGGGACGTCCATGTTGTCTTACCCCTATCATGTAAAAATACAAGCATGTTATAAGCTAGTTTTGGGATTCCTTGTTCGTGCATTCCAAAGATCTTTAGCCAATATTTTAGACATCTGATTTGTGAATTTATTATATATCGGATACCTACCGCATTCTCCGTACCGTACAAGTTGGTGTTACTTGCGCTTCATTTAAAAATCTTTTACACTCTAAAAGGTGTAATTTCTCCAAAGATTCATAGCGTTGGAATCCCCAAATGTCAGAGCCATAGGGCATAATCGGTTGGACTTGTGCATCAAACAATTTAAAGAATATTTTTAGTTTAATCCCAAAATATGACATATTATTACAACAAACCTTCAAAATTGAGGATAAATCACATAACCTGTGTATAATGCTACCACGGATGAAGCACATCACTGGCGCCAATAAAAACGTGTTTTGTCATGCGTTGTTGTTTTTATACGAACCTTTGTGGAGAGTATTACTCCAAAATGACCTAGAATGAAGCACATTACCAGCACACATCCAGTTAATACGTGTTTATCTTGCATTGTTGTTTTTTCTGTGAAGCTTTGTCGAGTGTATAACTCCAAAACAGTCGCTAGGTCACGTATGCTGAAGGAGCCATCTCCAGCAAACGAAATGTATTTTCGTTACTGGTTATATGTTTGTCTATTTTGTCTTGTATTTCAGTATAGACGTGTAACTATATACTTATCTGAAGGAACAAAGTGACTGCAGTGATAATTTAAGTTAAATATATGTAAATATAGAAGTAATATTATACTAAATAGATAAAAGAAATATGAGATGATCCCGCTCATGCCTCCCGCTTCCGTCTCTGCCACTGATGAATGTCGATTGTTTTACCGTGTCAGCTGGCTTGTAAAACTGGATCGATGGTCATCTGAACTTTATTGGCAGAGAACATACGTAAAAACAAGGACACAAGATACAAATGGTCTTTATTTCGGATATTAACAGTTATTTCGGACTAAATGCGAAGTGCCGGGATGGTTGACATCGTCAGTGGAAACTGAAAGTGAAACAGCTGAGAAAAACGTAAGATCCTATTCCTCGTGTATACCAAAGGGTTTTTTCTGTCTGCACTCGTTTACATCGAGTACGGATACAGCAGTGAAGTGTCATCAGCTGGCCGTTTCAGCTGGTTCCCATGGCAGCATATGGAGTTATTCATTTGTGACGTCATTCTAACTTTACGTCACAAAATGATTTGAATGACGTCACCACTATTGATGACACAACAAAACAATTGTTTGTGACGTTTCTACGTGTCAATACGCAGCGAACAGTCTTGCAGATTTCGGGAATCAAATCCCATTTGATCATGTTTTTCAACCAATCAGATTACAGAACGCAGTGACTTTTGGTTTACGATATGGCATATAGGTACATCCAATAGCTGGGAGGTTGGTCCAGGGCCTTCAAGCATATCTCAGTCTCTCTCACTCCGGATGGCGCACCACTGAGTGAATGGGCTTCTAATGCTTGTACTGATATGTACATAGTTTAGTTAGTTTTGGTTAGTTTTGGAATGTAAACAGAACCGCCTTACTGACTCTGTAGGTCATCCTTTCCTAACCCAAGCCAAGTAATTCCTGTATATGCAAGGGTTGTGCAGTTTAAGAGTGCCTTGAATTAGATATATTGTCGAAAAGATATAGATGAAATTCCATGAACAGGTTTCATTACATGTACATGTAGTAGTATTGTTTACTTCGTGACACGTTCTTTAGTAGGTTTCGACTTTATATATATATTGTATACGGTTTATCAACATCGTTTTTAGTCCTTGAAATATCTTGTCAAAATATATGTATGTTTCTGATACAATGTTTTTACAAGCAACTGTTGCAGCTGGTTCATATTTTAGCTTTCATTTATTTGTGATCACATTTGTTCAGCGACCAATGCCTTTGCGGTAGCCAAGCAAGGTAGGAAACATGTCAACAAGACAAAATATCGAGGGGATCCTCGATATCTCCAATGTATACGTTTCGATAAATTTCCACTATACCCTGGGTGCATCTACGGCTTAGGGTATAGGTGCATGTATTCGGTATGTGAATAAAGTGCTGTAGGAAATAGAAAAAAAACCTGTTCACATTTACATGTACAATTTATGTACTTGATATGGGAATGTGTGAAGTATCTGTTAATCTAAGTTCGGCCAACAGTCTTGGTAGTGGTAGGGAGATAGGAATTTCTGCGGAGAGATTAGTGTAGAAATGAGCAAAGTGACTTACTTAGTACAGTCCCTGGCTTTATGCAAAATTAGAGTGCGATGACCGTGTACTGAAAAAGGTACTATCAAGTGCCCCTTTTGAAATTTGACTTAGTTTCATTGTAAACGGTAGCTAATAATCTAATAATAATTGTAATACCAAAACTATAGCTATTATTCAGTCTTAAAAAACAATCAGCTATGAAGGGTCGTCTCCAAAAACAAAACGGTGGTCAGGGTCGGACTTTGATATAGAGATATGAGCTATGATAAGATATTCTTCTAGGGGATAAAGACAGGAGAGGTAAACGGCATGTCATAACATTTACAAGTTGTTTCCAGAACTGTCGATCTTCTTGTAGTCACACCGCAAATATATTTCGAGACGTTTAATACGATTGCTAATTTAAGCATTTCTGTGGATATCATATCTCAGCATAAATCCTATGAAAGAAGGACAGGTCAGATGTTAATCAATAGAGACAAATTCAACACTCATGAAAAAGGACAAAAAACTTTGAGATGTCCCCTGTGCCTGTGGACAGCGTATGCATTTCATGCCAGGTGACGCGACGGCCCACCGTCATACCTGGCTGGGCGAAATGAATTGCAGTTTAAAGCCTGATCTATCGTTTTCAACAGCTGTTGGTACTTTTTTTCCAAGTTTCGTCCGATTTTACAAGTAAACACGGTTTTCATTCCAGTAAACGCCCAGTTAGGCCGATATAGATTATTTCGGCATATGCTGTTTGTATTTGTGTTAATTCTAAGGATACGGAGTAACAGCCAATATGTGGGTTTTTTTTCTATTTCCTGCAGTGCTAATTGTGCCTCGTATACGTGTTCGTGTAACACTCGTAACTCGACGTACATTTATGTAGAATTATTGAAATTAGATTTAATCTCTATGTACAGCCATCGAAGGTATATTGACCATGATATCTTGCATGACTATGCAGGATGTGGATTGTGAATCAGTGTGTCGAGATGGCCGTGAGAACATACACTCATGGAAACGCATGAAAGTACAAGTTTTCCTTTATTCATTTTCAGAATTTCACCCACAGTGCAATTACCTTGTGAAGAAACCTGGAAAAGAATGAAAGATCTCTTGGTCTGTCAAGCGTTCCCTTATTTGTTTCCATGAGTATACATTCAAAGACACACATAAATACACACATTTGATAAGATACGGTCATGCTTTGTAAACCACGAAGGAATTTTCTGTACATCAGAGGTTTATGACATGATAAAAAAATAAGCACGATACAAACATTCATACAGACATGCATACAAACATAAACAAATAACATTTAAGACATCCAAAGCATGTAGAATCCTTATATATGTAAGTTAAACATATTAAGTGTTTGTGCCTAACACAACAGATTAATGAATCTTTAAGACGACTTCAGATTGTAATATGTGTAATTATCCACGAAACTAATACCTAAAATTGTGCCCAATTAATATATACCTGTCCAAGGTTCATATGGTCTTCTATTTCATAATTAGAATTCGACCTACACACTGACCGACAGGTGTCGCCACTTTAAATATTCACTCACTCGCATCAGATCCCAACCCGGATCTTCAGGGAAGCGGTCCTGCAGTCAGCTGCACAACTATTATAGAAACACAGAGGCAGAGAGCACAACCTTGCAGGACACATCTCTCCGCTGGGAGTTCTTACATACAGGTGCAGACGACTTTGTGAATTTGGACTTCCTCTGTAAGTTGACTGGCTTCTACCTACTTTTTCAGTGTTTCAGAGATTTCCTACAGTTCTACAGTTTGGGGTGGCGGGACGTTAGAGAGAGGGGTGGGGGTTTAGAGGACGGGCGGACGTGTTGTTGAGCGCCTCTACCTGAATCAACTGTTTCCCTAAGTCCTACAGATTTTGTATATGGCGTAACGTTTTATTTTTTGTATCAACCATGACAGTTGTAAGTAATATGTCTAATCTATTATCTGTCTGTATACGTATAGTTTCATATTTCATACGTATGCATACATATTCAACAGTTATTGTTCTCTCTGGAAATTCCTGTCTTTATCTCAGGATACAGTTGACTATGTATACCGAAACGGAGTGTGGCCAAGACGACACAGTCATGGAGGGGAGTGGGGTACGTTGGAGGGGGTACGCTTTTCTACGTCTACTTGAATCACTGCTCTGCTCCCCCAAAAGGCATATAACAATAGGTTTGCTGGTGTTCAATATCAGCGCACTCTGATGGCGGACTGGTATGCACAGCTGGTACTGGAAGACGGCTTGGCCAGTAAAGGCCGCACTGATGGAACTATCACACTCCATTATAAGGACAGCTTAACCAGTGGGAGACGCACACAGTGGTTACGGCGTCATGCCGAATAACCGGGTTCGATTCCACTCACGGGTGAAATGTCTAAAGCACATTTCTGGTGTTCACGGCCGTGATATTGCTAACATAATGCTAAAATCTACTTAACTCACTCGCTCAATAGAAGTTACGACAGACTTTAACCTTACACCTATTGAATATGGTTGTCACGTCTGAGTGCTTTCCATATCTGAACAATAGCGACCACCACCACCCCTCTCTCTCTCCCTCTCTCTCTCTCTCTCTCTCCCTCTCTCTCTCCCTCCCTCCCTCTCTCTCTCACTCCCTCTCTCTGTCACTCTCTCTCTCTCCCTTTCTCCCTTCCCAACACACATTTTTACCAAACTATTCAGTAGAGCAGTAGCGGGGCGTGAAATCGATCACCTTCACTTTCCTTTGGAACTGTAATACAACGTAGCGTTATAACCAGTGTAAATAATGTGGTGCAGTTAAACTTAGATACTGCACTGATCATGATGGCTAACTTACACACTTTCCACAGCTGTGGTGCTCTTATTACATAGTAATATCACCTATATACAGATGGTATAATCAGCAGGTTGAGATGTGCATGTTACAACAATTGACATCTCAGACGTAGTGCATAGTGAACTGTGCTGACTCGAAACAGGACAATTGTTATTTAAACCCCTTGATGCCGAGGGCAAACAGTAAATATGTCAGTGGCCATTTAACGTGATTCCCATTATGTCGCCGTTAGTGTTATATTCATAGAACGTCAGAACATGCTTAACCAGCCGCGCAGATCTTTCGTGAATTTAAGCTGATATGTAAGAATAACATAACTAAATGAAATGTTATCGGATGAAAATGAGGCTCCGCCATTTTCAAGCAGGAATGTAACCAACAACTCAGACATTAAAAAGAGTGATGTATTAAAACGGCCGTGTTCACAACACATGCTTCTAAGGAAACTGAATGAACTAACCTGAAGGCAAAACATTATGAGTCTAAACTAACAAGTAATTGTTATGCGACAATCCCAGTTGAAAATATCCCCTGGTTGTATTGCAATCTTCCTCTTCATCGTGTGAAATAGATAGTTACACCATATATATTGCTCATTATTTCACTTTTACGAGCATCCATATCCCCGGGTGATTTCATTATCACAAACTGATAACACGGTGAGGGAATAGCCTCGAGCTGTAGCGACCGGGACGGTAGGCGAATGGGATAGCCTCGGGTATCGAAATAAGTTCTACCTCAAGAGCTCCTACAATCTCCCACATCAGTTTCATTCGAGGTAAGTGAAGACCCTGATTTATGAGTGGATGTAATGCTAACAAGCAGAAAATTTAAAACAATGTACAACAGTGGGATAAATGGTGTGTGACACTTGTGCAGAGAATATATGACAGTGGTACAGACAGTGTGTGACAGTGGTATAGAAAGTTTTTGACAATGGGACAGAGAGCGTGGGACAGTGTTTTGCAGAGAGTGTGGGGCAGTGGGACAGAGTGTGTGTGACAGTGGGGCAGGGAGCGTGGGACAGTGGGGCAGAGAGCGTGTGCCAGTGGGGCAGAGAGTGTGTGCCTGTGGGGCAGACAGTGTGTGATAGTGGTACAGAGAGTGTGTGATAGTGAGACAGAGAGCGTGTGATAATGGGGCAGACAGTGTGTGATAGTGGGACAGAGAGTGTGTGATAGAGGGGCAGAGACTGTGTGATAGTGGGACAGAGAGTGTGTGACTGTGAGGCAGAGAGTGTATGATAGTGGGACAGAGAGTGTGTAATAGTGGGACAGAGAGTGTGTGACTGTGAGGCAGAGAGTGTGTGATAGTGGTACAGAGAGTATGCGATAGTGGGGCAGAGAGCGTGTGACTGTGGGACAGAGGGGGTGTGCCTGTGGGGCAGAGAGGGTGTGATAGTGGTGCTGAGAGAGCGTGATAGTGGGACAGAGAGTGTGTGACTGTGGGGCAGAAAGTGTGTGACTGTTGGACAGAGAGCGTGGGACAGTGTTTTGCAGCGAGTGTGGGACAGTGGGACAGAGTGTGTGTGACAGTGGGGCAGGGAGCGTGGGACAGTGGGGCAGAGAGTGTGTGCCAGTGGGGCAGAAAGTGTGTGCCTGTGGGGCAGAGAGTGTGTGATAGTGGTGCAGAGAGTGTGTGATAGTGAGACAGAGAGCGTGTGATAGTTGGGCAGAGAGTGTGTGATAGTGGGACAGAGAGCGTGTGATAGTGGGACAGAGAGTGTGTGATAGTGGGACAGAGAGTGTGTGACTGTGGTGCAGAGAGTGTGTGATAGTGGAACAGAGAGTGTGTGACTGTGGGGCAGAGAGTGTGTGATAGTGGTACAGAGAGTGTGCGACAGCGTGTGACTGTGGGACAGAGGGGGTGTGCCTGTGGGGCAGAGAGTGTGTGATAGTGGTGCAGAGAGTGTAACAGCGGGACAGAGAGTATTACAGTGGGACAACTAGTTTTAGAGAGTGCAATAGACAGTGTGACAGTGTACAGACAGTGCGTGATAATGGTACAAACAATGTGTGACAGTGGGACTGTCAGTGTGTGACAGTGGCACAGACAAGCGTTTTTGACATTCGAAAACACTGCAAGTGACAGTGAAACAGGCATTGTGTGACAACCCCGAGCTTGAGGAGTGATGCCTTATTCCACTGTGTTGATTGACGGTCGTCCAAAGCGGGTGCCACATTAAAATTCGTCCGTAACCGAGCAGTGATCCTCAATAAGCTGTGTTTCTGTGACCTACAAAGTCGTATGTGATAAACGCGTGTGAGACATGATGTTGAAACAGGTATATTTAAACAAACAGTTAAGTAGCACTTCGAGTTCTCATTGGGATCTTACACCAGACCAACATATCTTGAAAACTGGGTGTACGCGCGGGGTCTTGTGTTAAACAAATAGCTGTTCTCATTTTTAAGTGGGCAAATAAGTGACAATGTGGTAACACAAAGAGAGGAACAGTTTATTATCATCGTTCCCTGTGAAGTAATGTCAGAAACAGCGGAATCATAAACAGGAATCAGCCGGTGATTTTGTCGATCAATTTACAGTTGTTATTCTCTGGCCTTGACCTATTATATTTAAAAGAAACCATGAAAGGCGACATGACATATTGCTCACCAACTTCTTCCATACATGTAACGTTCTGAAACGTAATACGGATATGCACAAACGTAACATACTGTTGCACAACGATCCTTTAACTCATGCCTACCCAGGTATCAAGCAATGAGGTTGCGTGCATACACCATCACACATTGTATGCTTGCCTAACATGCCCACCTTCGTTATATACGCCCACATTCGAGTACACAGTATGCATGCCTTTTAGGTCTATTTTCCTAATGCAAAGGACTCATGCATGCATTCAGATATGCTTGCATGCACACACCAAGACGTGAATTAACTGCACAAGCATACCTTCAGAGCATACACCAAAACCCACGTGCACACACTGAAATAGGCATACAACAGTTCACGCACACACACACACATGCATTCAGATAAGCACACATGCATGCATCCAGGCACGTGTATTCATCACCAGCAAGCATTCAGATGGGTATGCACATACGCGTGCATTCATATAAGGGCACGTGCGGAGACACGTGTGAAGACACACATACATATTGCAACACGCAAATACACTCAGATGCACTCCCAACGGTTTATGGCGTCGTTTTTGACATTATAATCACATTAGGGTGCCCCAAACTGAAGTGTGAGGTAGCAAATATCAAGTTCAAGCATTCTTCAAGTCGCATTGTTTGTACAGCTTTCACGGAACCCGGTCTATCGTTTATACAATAATAGCTCCGGTGTCAACTGTTTTTAAGCTCTTGTGCATAAAATGTTACTGTCAACTCTAATCAATCAAAAATAATGTAATATAAAAGTAATTTCCTGAGCCCTTTCAGACTTGGCAGATCATTCTGTGTATACACACAACCTGGGAGGAGGGCGTTCTTGCAAATGTGCGTCTGAACACTGCAATCAAAATTGCTATAAATTTAATTCGTCAGAAATCACTTATTTCTTGTATTCTTAGTAAGTACTAATACTATGTGTGGTTCCTTCACATATCACAATTTGATACGCTGAGATGATGATGATCATCATCAGCCCGCAGAATCAGTCCCCAGTGTTTAAGTTCTATCGGGTCACAGTGACCTTCTGGGCGTTTTTTTTCCTTTTATAACATAATAGGGAACGTGTCAAAAGTTCAAAGTACATTAAATGGGTATATTCATACAGTGCATATTAAGTTCTCGGTCATGATAACGAAATTAAATCTTACGTCATTTTTTAAACCATATGTGTGTTTATTTATTGTTTAATTTGTTTAATTCACACTAAAGTAAGAGGGCTGATACGAATGTGACTAAATGATCGGGGTAGGGGTGCCGGGTGTTGTAGTGATATTGAATGTCTCTCGAGTCCTCATCACTGAGACATGTTTGAACCTGATTGAAGGAATTTAAGGTGAAGTACTACATCTTTCTCGATATGAAGTTTTCATTCTATTTTTGTGTATCATGGGCGCTGTAGCAGCTTTATCAATCTGAGCTCTGAGCTCTGGCATGTGCTTGTTATCTTTAAAGATAAGCGTCGATGGCGTAACAGTATTGATGGCATATTTCACATGTTACATGTTTTGAGATGGCCCCTAATCGACGCTTTACGTTATCTTGTAGTGCATTATGCGACTGGGTTGGTCTGACGGAAGGGTCGCCGGCCTGGGCAGGAAGATTATGCTGATATAAGATGGGCGTATGAGGTAGGTATGATTTCATGCATATGATAACGCGGTAGAGTAAAACTTGCCTAGCAGATGATGTTTATTTCAAAGTGTCTGTCTCTAGAAAAACTCGTATGAAAGACGTTTACACCTTGTCATGTACCTGTGTCAGTCTGTGTCAGCTATCTATATCCATGCTATTCCTCTCCATTTGTCTACACATTTGTGAGTCTCTGTCCCCGATGATTGTCTTTGTTCTCTGCCTACACCTGTGCGAGTCTCTGCCCTTTGTCTGTACTTGTGTGAGTCCATGTCCCTTGTCTACACTGTTGTGAGTCTTTGCCAATTGTCTACACCTGATTTTTTTCTCCTTGTCTATGGGTCTCTGTCCCTTGTCTACACCTGTGTTAATCTCTGTCTCTTGTCTACACTTGTGTTAATCTGTGTCCCTTGTCTACACCTGTGACTCTGTGTCCCTTGTCTACACCTGTGTTAATCTGTGCCCCTTGTTTACACCTGTGACTCTGTGTCCCTTGTCTACACCTGTGTTAATCTGTGTCCCTTGTCTACTCCTGTGTTAATCTCTGTCTCTTGTCTACACCTATGTTAATCTCTTGCCATTGTCTACGCATACATCTGGGTCAGTCTCTGCCCCATGTCTACACTTGTGCTTGTCTCTGTCCTTTGTCTACATGTGTGTCAGTCTGTGTCCTCTGCCTACACATGTGCTAGTCTAAGCCCCAAGTCTACATTTGTGCGACTCTCTGTCCATTGTCTACGCCTGTGTCAGGCTCTGTACCCTGTTTACGCCTTTGTGAGTCTCTCTCTCTCTCTCTTTTCTACACAAGTGAGAATCTCTGTCCCTTGTCTACACATGTGTGAGTCTCTATCCCTTGTCTACATCTATGCTAATCTGATATTTGTCTACACCTATTAATCCATCTTTGGTCGTCTGTGATTCATATTGTGGGCACCTATCTCTTTCCCCAATCTCATTCTTGGCCTTTGTCACTTTCCCCAGTCCTAGTCTGGCTCCCTCTCACTTTAACTCTCCTAATCTCATTCTTAGCCTTTATCGACTTTATCACTTTCCCACTGTTATGCTAAGACTCTATCTCTTTCCCCTTTGTTAGGCTGATATTCTATCACTTTCCCCAATCCCAGTCTCAGACTTAATTACTTTCCACATTGTTAGAATGAGACCATCCCCTTCCTTCTTGTTAGGCCGATACTCCCTCACTTTCCCCAGTCCCAGTCTGAGACTTTGTCACTTTCCCCACTGTTAGGCTGATACTACCTCACTTTCCGCAATCCCAATCTGAGACTTTGTCACTTTCCCCACTGTTAGGCTGATACTACCTCACTTCCCCCAATCCCAATCTGAGATTTTGTCACTTTCCCCATTGTTAGGCTGTTACTCCCTCACTTTCCGCAATCCCCATCTGAGACTTTGTCACTTTCCCCACTGTTAGGCTGATACTCCCTCACTTTCTGCAATCCCAATCTGAGACTTTGTCACTTTCCCCACTGTTAGGCTGATACTACCTCACTTTCCCCAATCCCAATCTGAGACTTTGTCACTTTCCCCACTGTTAGGCTGATACTACCTCACTTTCCCCAATCCCAATCTGAGATTTTGTCATTTTCCCCACTGTTAGGCTGATACTACCTCACTTTCCCCAATCCCAATCTGAGACTTTGTCACTTTCCCCACTGTTAGGCTGATACTACCTCACTTTCCGCAATCCCAATCTGAGACTTTGTCACTTTCCCCATTGATAGGCTGATACTCCCTCACTTTCCTCAATCCCAATCTCAGACTTTGTCACTTTCCCTAATGCCATATGGTCCCTCATTTCTTCCCCGAATCCACTCGAAGCCTTCTTCTCCGAGTCTTATTCTGAGCCTCTTTCCAAAATCTCATTCTGAGTCTTTAGCTGCACCTTTTTCTTATCTACACCTTTTTCTTATTCTGTTACTATTGGCGTTATTGCAAATACTTTGATAACTTAAGTTAAGGTTTACTTACTTCTGCTACATTACTATCAATACTATGAGTGTGTGATGCCGAGCCGATGAAGTTCACATCCATGCTGTAGATGAAGACCACGTGTAACACAGGATACGCATATGTACAACACGTGGCTCCCACCATTGTCCCCCTCACGGGACGCAACCTTGCGGGATTATTTCCAGTGCATCTCTAGCCGAGTCCACACATAATAATCGGCGTTGGATATGTTGTACATTGGGCACATAATCAAAACACCTCAAAACTGTCAGATATGCTTCACTTTTAAAGACAGTCAGTGAGCGACAATGAGAGGTTGGAAGGTGTGATGCAACACGTGGTCCAAATACGTCAGGACGAAATTTGTTTCTGTCTCATTATAATTACACTCAGTAGGATTCGAGTGTGGAAAGTATTGTGACGCATTAAGGAAAACGATCACTATCTTCCGTGATAAACAGCACTTGAAGTTTGAGCTCCATAGATACCGTAAATGTGTTAGTCATGTCGCCAGCATCTGCATTAACGCAATGAAAGAAAATATAGAGATATTTTTGTACTTACATTTAGGCTACCCTAAGATTCAGTTCAGCTGGATTTTATTTCCAATGTTTTCATGATTTTTGTAGCTTCATTTAACCACCCTAGCGTTCGTTGAAGGCCAGTCAAAACAATGCTGGCAAGGGGCACAGCTACATCCGTGACTAACGGGATCGGGTGGTCAGTCTCGCTGACTTGGATGAGACATGTCATCCGTTCCCAGCAGATCGATGCTGGTGCTGTTGATCACTGGATTGTCTTGTTCAGACTCGATTATTTACAGACTGGAATATTGCTGAGTACGGCGTAAAACTAAACTCACTCACTTACCCCTCCATGAGTCAATTCTGTCTACGTTACTTTTCAAGATGTCTGCATCAGTTGCTCGTGATTCATACGTCCTGAATACGTTATTCACTAAAACCACCGTGGGATTCACTACCGCGTTGTCACAGAATAATGTGTGGAGAATTAGAAGTGAAGATATTGAATGATGTAAGGGATAACCTCAGTGTCTCAGTTTCGCCTGGAAATGTTAAGGGGCCCTTTTCACAAAACTCTCGTAAGCCTAAGATCTCGTAAGTTTTCTCGTAGCCATTGCACCTCCTATATTGTAACAGATACTACGAGAAAAGTTACAAGGTCTTAAGCGTACGAGAGTTTTGTGAAACATGCCCCAGTTTTCTAAAGAGGCTCTTCGCCCTAATTGACTGGATTATCAAGGGGAGTCGATCAGAAAAAAAATATTTCCAAATTCGAGCCGCATTCTGTTTGAATACTACTACCAAATGCTATCTAACGTTCCAGTGACAGGTGGCCACGTTTTCTATCAGAGTTCTGGCTCACTGAAGAGCATTCGGGACGTTTTGTACGTATTCCAGGTGTATTCGAAGCACATTCAAGCTGTATTCCAACTTCAATCGATATTCCGAAACATTCGAAGAATACTTCACCTGAAGGCCAGAAGCATTCGACACACAATCTAACTCCTTCCAGGCGTTCTGACACGATTTGAAGTGGCTTGTTTTTTTCTGCCATGATATTGCTGGAATACACACGGCCCGTATCTGATGTCCTCCGTCGTAATATTGGTGGAAAATGTACAACCTATTTATGGTGTTCCCTACCATGATATTGCTAGAGTGAGTGAGTGAGTGAGTTTAGTTTTACGCCGCACTCAGCAATATTGCAGCTATATGGCGGCGGTCTGTAAATAATCGAGTCTGGACCAGACAATCCAGTGATCAACAACATGAGCATCGATCTGCGCAATTGGGAACCGATGACATGCGTCAACCAAGTCAGCCAGCCTGACCATCCGATCCCGTTAGTCGCCTCTTACGACAAGCTGAGTCGCCTTTTATGGCAAGCATGGGTTGCTGAAGGCCTATTCTACCCCGGGACCTTCACGGGTCGATATTGCTAGAACAGACCAGACCCCAAGCATGGTCTTGCTGGAATACTCACAGCCCTCTGGTGTCCCCCAACTTGATATTGCTGGAATCCATACAGCCCATATCTGGTGTCCCCATCATGGTATTGTTGGAATACTCACATTCCTCTGCTGTCCCCATCATGGTATTGCTGGAAGCACACAACCCATATCTGGTGCCCAACACCATGATATTGGTGGAATACTCACATGCCATATTTGGTGTCCCCCACTATGATAATGCTGAAATGCACACAGCCCATATTTCGTGTCCCCCACCATGATATTGTTGGAATGTACACAGCCCATACCTGGTTTCCCCCACTATGATATTCCTGGAATACTCACATGCCCTATCTGGAGTCCCCCATCATGATCTTGCTGGAATACACACAGTCTATATTTGGTGTCCCCCACTACGATATTGTCGGAATCCACACAACCCATACCTGGTGTCCCCCACCATGATATAGTCGGAATGTACACAGCCTATATTAGGTGTCCCCCATCATGGTATTGCTGGAATGCACACAAACCATATCTGGTGCCCAACACCACAATAGTGCTCACATTACTCACAGCCCATATCTGGTGTCCCCCATCATGATATTGCTGGAATACTCAAAGTCCATATCTGGTGTCCCCAACGATTGTATTGCTGGAATGCACACATCCCATATTTGGTGTCCCCAACCATGGTATTGCTGGAATGCACACATCCCATATTTCGTGTCCCCCACCATGATGTTGCTGGAATACACACAGGCCATATTTGGTATCCCCCACTATGATATTGTCGGAATGTACACAGCTCATACCTGATTTCCCCTACTATGATATTGCTGGAATACTCACATGCCATATGTGGTGTTCCCCACTATGGTATTGCTGGAATGTACACATCCCATATCTGGTGTCCAACACCACAATAGTGCTGGAATACTCAAAGCCTATATCTGGTGTCCCCAACCATGGTATTGCTGGAATACACACAGTCTATATTTGGTGTTCCCCACTATGGTATTGCTGGAATGTACACATCCCATATCTGGTGTCCAACACCACAATAGTGCTGGAATACTCAAAGCCTATATCTGGTGTTCCCAACCATGGCATTGCTGGAATGCACACATCCCATATTTGGTGTTCCCCACTATGGTATTGCTGGAATGCACACATCCCATATCTTGTGCCCAACACCACAATAGTCCTGGAATACTCACAGCCCATATCTGGTGTCCCCAACGATTGTATTGCTGGAATGCACACAGCCCATATTTGGTGTCCCCCACCCTGATGTTGCTGGAATACACACAGCCCATATTTCGTGTCCCCCACTATGATATTGTGGGAATGTACACAGCCCATACCTGATTTCCCCCACTATGATATTGTTGGAATATTCACATGCCATATGTGGTGTACCCCATCATGGTACTGCTGGAATACACACACCATATCTGGTGTCCCCCACTATGATATTGCAGGAATACACACAGCCTATATTTGGTGTTCACCACTATGACGTTGTCGGAATGCACACAGCCCATACCTGGTGTCCCCCACCATGACATTGCTGGAATACTCACATGCCATATGTGGTGTCCCCCATCATGGTATTGCAGGAATACACACACCATATCTGGTGTCCCGAATCTTGATATTGCAGGAATACACACAGCCCATATTTCGTGTTCCCCACTATGGTATTGCTGGAATGTACACATCCCATATCTGGTGTCCAACACCACAATAGTGCTGGAATACTCAAAGCCTGTATCTGGTGCCCCCAACCAAGGATAGTGCTGGAATACACACAGTCTATATTTGGTGCTCCCCACTATGGTATTGCTGGAATGTACACATCCCATATCTGGTGTCCAACACCACAATAGTGCTGGAACACTCAAAGCCTATATCTGGTGTCCCCAACCATGGTATTGCTGGAATACACACAGTCTATATTTGATGTCCCCCACTAAGATATTGTCGGAATCCACACAGCCCATACCTGGTGTCCCCCACCATGATATTGTCGGAATGCACACAGCCTATATTAGGTGTCCCCCACTGTGATATTGCTGGAATGCACACAGCCCATATCTGGTGTCCATCTCCATTATACCGCACAATGTGTGAAGCTCATTGCTGGTGTAAAACGCCGTAGTAGTGCTGGAATACTGCTAAAAATGGCATAATGCCATACTCACTCATCCATTGATATCGATACATACATATGCGAATGACAAAGCTGGTGCAATCTTCTGTGCGATCAGCAGATTTTATTTTGTTCAGGAAGGAAGTATGTTGCTTTATTTAATGTACACTGATATTGATTTATGAAACATGAGAATGACTGTTGGGGAAAGAGGTTTGATTTGGCTTAGACTATAGCTCTCAATCAGCGGCGTAAAGCACTTGGTTTTGTCCACCAACAGTTTCCATTACATCTAGCATGGCCACTACAGAGAGGATGTATTTGAGAACCTGTGGAAGTCCTCCTTTCGTCCAACCTTTGGTGAACATATTTTCTTGTGCAAGTACCCAGCGCCCCAAGATGTCCACACTTTTAACAGTTCATCAACCAAATGAATTTCTGTTATAATCCTAACTAAACTATCGTTGTCATTACAGGTCCAAGAATGAAATGCGTCGTCTCTACAACCGAGCGTTTGCAGCCGTTGTCGGCATTATCAGCCTACTAGTCTACTTGCAAGTCAAGATGCTCTCCAAACATGAACATTCTCGAGACCAAGAGAATCATCACCAGTTAATATCAAAACAGGACATTGGCGTCACTGGTAAAAGCGTTCCCCGTACTTCGACCATTGGGGTTAACGCCACAAATGTTACAGAACGTGTCGGAAATGATTTATTGAATAGTGGCCAGAGAATGTTTATATTGAACTACGAAAAGGCATTGGAATCTGGCATGATTCCTCCTCTTTGGCAAAGAGAACTGTATAAAAATACCCTCACAGGTCAACACAAGACCAGATTTTACCTGAGCCATCTATTGATGGTGAGACTGTATAGAGCTGACAAGGCAAAATGGACAATACGAGAGTTGAAACAGTGGTTGCATTATATGTTTCTAGCTGGTGTTGAACATGTGTACATCTGCGACCACTGGCATACCGGAGATGACGACATGGAAAGACAACTCCGTCGGTATATAACCCTACGTCTAATTTCCTACACAAGAATATACACGCACAATGCGATGCAAGCTCAAGTTCAATGCTACAAGAAATGGATTGAAAGAGAAGGATCAAACTCTACTTGGATGACATCAGTGGATATGGATGAATATCCCTTCCATGTACAGGACAAACAGGAGAAGTTCCTTCACAGATACCTCAAGGATGTCCAAAAAAGACACCCTGACGTTGCTGAAATATCTATGCCTAATTTCCTCATGCTTGGACAAGGGGATAGAAGCAGAAATATAACTGTTGATAGAATCAGACGGTCTACGCCTGAGCCAGCCAATAAATTAGTGAAGCCAATTTTTCAGCCATGTTGTGTGCGGCCTGATATTCACAGAGGGTCGGTGATGTCTCAGATGCGCACGATGCCGGCTGATCCACAGGTGTTGCGGATGTTGCACTACTGGGGTAGCAGGTTACAGAACTGGGGTCCCGATACAGAGGAACTTTTGAAAATAACCATTCCCTATGATGATATGGCGAACAGTTGGGTAGCAAGAATAAGGAACAGTTTGTTATCGTTTAGTGAAAAAGATGCATTTTCTAATAAATCCGGACCATGATAATATCAAACGGTGTTCTTCAAAGTAGACGTTGTTTCAGTTACCGACATGATACAAAGAGGTGTTTTATTTTTTTATTTTTTTAATTTAGTTTATGATATGTGAATTTGTCGTTGTTTAAACTACTGGATGTTTAGCCAGAAACTATTTTTTGTTATTAAGTAATCACGATTCACATTGTGTGACAGAAAACAATCATATGCATGTTTGTCAGCTTGCAAGAAAATGATAACGTTTAATGATATGAACATGTTTTAACGCCTATTTGCGCAATTAGGGATATTCTAAAACTTTGTGGTTTCTCCATGTTGGGCGACAACTTCAGGTGACGTGATTGCGTATCTCGGTTTGGGGAACCTTATATATATCCATAGTGTTTCGGGACGCTTCTTGGACGCACATCTGCACAGTTGCGGCGCATAAGACTGGGAACATTGCCTGCACATATCATTATAATAATATTACATAAGTACTATGCATGGATATTCGACGGAATAAAGACGAAAACTGATTATTGATCATTTAGAATGCTTGGAGGAAGTTCGTCGTTAATTTGAAACTTACAATGGACGCTTTATGGATGAACCTAATGTAACGACTTAACCATGTGTCTGTTCCGGGGTTGAGTCAATAATAACTACAAGCAACGGGTGTTTTTGTTACACGCACGCACGCACGCACGGACCGACAGACGGACGGACGCACGCACGCACGCGCACACACTGCTTGGGATAACACTTCTGCAATAAACAAAATAAAACAAAGGAGAGTTTGCAAAACTTACTGCGCTATTTTGCAACGTTACAATGCCACATAATATGACAAATATTGAATGCAGAACAAATAACATACAAAGAATTTAACTTTATTATTGGAATGAGCAGGTGCTAACTTGTATATGAAGCAAACAATATCCGATGTTGCCTTGCCAGTAAATAATACTGGGTGGGACGGAGTGGTCAAATTTCGTCGTGCACGCCCTGCAACGATGCTTGCCAATATCAGTGACATAATGAAGGGGAAGCAACTCTGCTCACCATACCAAATACAATATCCCTACCACTAATTAAAAACCGAATTTAACCTGTTACGTTTCTACTTTAAATGGGATACCACTTCCGAAATAAACAAAATAATACAAAGGAGAGTTTGCAAAACTTACTGCGCCATTTTGCAACGTTACAATGCCACATAATGTGACAAATATTGAATGCAGAACATATAGCATCATGCATAGCTTTACAACGCCATGATTGCTTAATTAACACTACCTAAAAACAAACCCAACCCCAGGGAGAGGAGTAAGGTGTTCGTGAGGTAAAATTAACCATACTTAACCAACCTGGAAACTCTGACGACGATTGAAAAAAAACTGTGTCAAGGCTCTCAGCTTTGTTTTGGGCGATATGTCCATGTATCGCTAATAAGTGTCACTTTTCCAGAAGCCTGGGGCCTGAACGATTTCTCCCAGATTCAAAGGTCCACGTGGCACCCTTACGTCTGAAGGAGTGATCCGACATGAGTACATCCTGATCACGCAACGGTTGACGAATAGTTGAAATGAAAGTAGTCTCAGTCAATACTGTCCTTGCTTCTGTACAGAAGAGAGGCTGTTCTGGGTCATGGTTTCTTTCACTCTTGAGCAGGTTATCTAGAGCTGCTGCAGGGCAGAGTGCTTTACCTTCAACTCTGGGCAACAGAACCTCCAACTGCCGTTCCCTAAATTGCAGTGTTTTTGTCACTTTCAGTTTCAGGAAGCATCCTCCTTCGCAAACAGAGAGATCGGAGAGACGCAGATCCTTATGTGGATTAAACAGCTTGTTAGCCAAAAGATTACCTGTCCTCTGCACACCATAAAAGGCAGTAAGGCAAGCATCCCACACACTAACATGTGTTAAGTTGGACATATCTAATCTAGACCCCCGCGTTAAAAACAGCCGAGGAGACATGCGCACGGCGGGGTCCTCCGATAATAAAAGTTCAGGCTTCACTCCGTGCAATACACACGAGAGATGCCACTTATCACTTATCAAATCATCAAATCCATTGTCCTTCTGCAGATTAGAAGTAGGTACCAGATATCCTCGAACCGATTTGTAGCTGACAAAGCCCTTCACATCAACGAGGTATGCCATATAAAGTGCAATAGTCTCTTTGAAGGTGGGCAATGGAGGAGCATCTATTTTTTTGTAGATGTGACGAAACGTTACGTCTTTCTGGCCTGTGGCAAAGATTCTATGCTGGCTTGCCGCATGGAACTCTGGATAGGAGAGTGCATCAAAGTTACGAATGAGATGAGAGAATTTAATTCTCAGCGAGAGTTTAATTATACTTATTCTTAAAACTTTGCCGTGGAATGCAGGAGGGACTGCCAAGTATTTTCCACCGCTTCTCCAGAGCTGTGTGCGCAATTATGTGGTGTCGGTTCAGTATATGCGTCATCGCATACCTTGATGACTTCTTGATCATTTCCAGAAACAAGGGGCAGCGTGTTAAGGCTATGCGAGTGTTCGTGGATGTGCAACTGGAGAATAGTTGATGGTTCCAATCAAAGTATACTTTTTGGGGGAATAGAAATAAACACAATGCTGCTAAAGGTTCACTACCTGGAAGGAAATGTGAAGAGTTGTTGATAACACTCCACGAATTTCAAGTAAATACTAGAGTCAATAGGAGACAATAGAAAACACTTGTAGGCAAGCTTTGTAGAGCAGCACAAGTTGTTCAGGATGGTCGGACATTCCTCAGGAGAATGTTTGATTGGAAAGGTGTGATAAAAAAGGTGGTCAGCATAAAGTAAAACGTGCTGCAGAATGCAGAGCTGAAATTGACTGGTGGTGTGATTTTATGTGCATTTTTGATGGAATTCTTAGTTTCGCACCAGTCTCACCCCCTATGCATCTGTATATCGATATGTGTGACAAGGGCGCAGGTGCATACGTGGAAGGAGACTTTGCTTATTGGAACTGGTGCCTGGATGTGCCTAAAGTAGTTGACGAGCATATTAATGTGAAAGACCTCGTGGCGGTGGTACTAGCATTAGAACGATGGTGTCTCTTATTTCACAAGAAACGAACTGTGGTCCATAAGGACAACGTTGCATGCCGTGAATAATGGTAGAGCATTTCTGGATAAGAGCATTGAATAACATTGAGTTGGTGGCAGTTCACTTACAGGGGGATTCCAGTATGGTTGCTGACACAGTGTTCATACTGGTGGAACCTGGATGTTTGTCCTTACTGTATAATCTGTTGCCACATTTATCTGTCACGCCTTTCACTAGCTCAAACCTTCTGAATCACATGTCATTTGCATTTATCTCTTGCAGGTGGGGCGGCACATGCTCTACGCAGTAGCTTGCAAGGGCCTGTACTTAGACTCAAATCTAAGGCTTTGGCAGAATCAACACTGAGAACGTACAGTTGCCAGCTAAGATCTTACTTAAATTTCTGTAAAAAAAGTGAGAAATTATCCTAAAACTTGTAACACTATTTCGATTTGTGTAGCAATCCTTTGTTTACATGGGTTGTATGGCTCCACGTGCTGTCATCGAAGCATAATGGATAGCAAACCATGCAGCCGGTTTGAAATATAAATATGTATTTTCAAACCTTTCTGACACAATAGTAGAAAATATATTTACTCAACACTGTAAAACATTATGAAAACCTCGACGAATCGCTTGTCTTATGCCAGTCTAAGCATATTAATGAATGTGCGCATTTGTTTACAAACAAGAGAAACGTCCGGTCACGTGATATGCAAATTAGCCTGCGGCAGTGATGTTATGTCATCGCTGTGTTGGAGTGTGTGTGACTTTGATGCAGACGACCAACTTCCGGTTTCATTCAAATAACAATTAAATCATTTTCAAAATGATCGATTTTGAAAACATAATTGCAGTGTCAAATTCATCTAATTTTATTTGGAACATGCCTAAACTTGCTTTAATAATAAAGTATCTTTAGACGTAATTGTTTTGAAAATGTTGTCACAATAATGTCAGTTCGTTTTATGTGCAACCGTTAATTTTCCGGCTGTCAGTCAGTTTTCACTCAATCTTTGAAATAAGCAAATTCCACGGCAGAAAAGTGGCAAATTCAGCACGGATTCTGCACGAAAATGCGTTTTCCGCGGACCAGACGTTTGTCTGCATGGAAAGGGAAATTCCGCGATTTTTTTCTGCAACCGCGGAATCGTGGAATCCAGGAGGGCCTGTGTCATATACACGTTCTGTCCCTTTCCCTCTGGAAGGTAATTTTGTCCACGTCCTTCACAATTTTAGGGCGATTTGAAACCAATTTAAAGTGACGTGCCAACAGCTCTGATTTTAGCAAGAGATCTGTTAATAATTGCAGATCTGTGATTTTGACAAAACATAGTTTCAACTGTACCAAAAATATCCTGCTCAGCTAAATAGAAACCATCTTTAACTCCATCGAAAATACATTGCCTGTCTTTATGGTCCTCGGGCAACAGGCAGACACACACAATTATGCGTAGGGTATGCAAAGTTTATCAGTTTTTTGGTGCAGGCAGGTTTTGCATACCCCGAGCCGTACACTGGCTATATGCCGTGTTGCTTGGTGGAGTGAAAGTGTGACTGCTCGATGGATGAGGGCCTCTGCATGTAGCGGTGATAGTCTAGCACTGTTTGCGTCGAGGCCCCTTCCTCAAACATCTTATCTAGTATGCCCAAACCTGTCCATTAACTAGCATAGCCCCACTGCTAAGAGAGGGTTTGTTGCTACCCAGCTTGAGCCTACCGTTGTCAAACTGCAAATCGCAATGTCTGTTAACGTCAAGAGGTCATCCACACGAAATCCGTGATCTGATGAGCATTGCCCTCAGTCATGCCTGTTGGAGTTACTTCCCTTTGCTGATTGTCCTCAACATCATCACGTTGCGATCGCATGCTTTCAAGGTCTCCTTCAAGGTCTCCTTGTTTCAGCTTTCAAAGAATCCTTTCGACTTTCCAGCTTCAAAGCCTGCAATTCCGTTTCCAAACTCAAACAATCATCCTGAGCTAACAGGGGCCGATTACTGTTTTGGGGCGTTGAAAACCAAGTGTCCTCGAGCGGAGAGGTGTCACCAACCGCTTGCTCACCTTCCGTTGTCGCTTGATTCACATTTCTGGGGCTTCAACGCCTCTAAAGCTTCACCCATCTTCTTCCCCGCGCCATCTTTTTTACCTCTATCCATGATTTCGGAGCACTAAATGATTCGATATAGGTTTTCTTCAGCTGTGATTATTTTAAATTTCGCCTGTCACGCCGTGCAACCATGCTTGCAAATGTTAGTGACGTAATGAAGGGGAAGCAACTCTGCTCACCATACGAAATACAATATTCCTACCACTAATTAAAACCGAATTTAACCTGGTAATTTTCTATAATATAAGTTATTATTGATACTACTACTATATAAAACACTGCATAGTGGCCATAATCTAACATGCAAATGGTCAGCGTAAATGGTCATAGACTTGATATTTAAATCAGACACAGATAATTATATTAAAATATCATAGAAAATAACTTGTACAAATCATTCATAAAGTCTGCATAATTTTACAACAAAATCAACATTTTTATCAAAGCTTTTTAAGGAACCAAATTATTCATCAAAGTCCACATAATTCCACAAGAAATCAGCATTAAGGTCAATATGGGCGGGAATTGTCTGTAAAGGAAAAATAACCGGGTGGTTTGTTTGTCCTTGTGGCTTTTGCCCGAGTGCCTTTTGTCAGGGTCGCTTTAGTCCTGCTCCACCTGTGGGTGACACCAGGGTGTGTCTATATACCCACACTAGTATTCTGAATTATTACATTCCTGAAACAAATAAGAAGCTCAATATTTTACAATGGCGCAACTATATTGTAGAAAGCCAACTTCTTGTTCAACATTACATCCAAGCTATTCATCAAATCATGCTCTCTCACAAATCTATACATTTTGTGTTGATAATTTAAAGGTATATTGGCTTGTTGATATAAAATATTGATATAACATATATAATGGACAGGTTTAAATTCTATTTAGGTTAATGTAATTTAAATGTTTAAGCTGAGCTAGGCATTGAGTTGGCACCAAATAGGCAATCAAACGTTACACAACGCCAATATCCGTGATATACAGGGCAGCCGGCAAAGCAAAGACCAAGGGTTGGCTCCCCTTATATCGTTTATATGCCTTAAGTTTAAAATGTTTCATTCCCTAGGAGTTCTAGTCACCTCAAGGGTAGCATCTAAATAACCACTTGGGCCGTAACATGTCGTCTCATTTGAAACACCTTACCATTCCTGATGTTTGTATACGTACAACCTTTGATTTAAGTTTGATAATATACACTCTTAATCACACCAACCTTAACGCGTCGTTGTTTATAGTGGATCGTAATTCCTCTCAGGGACAGTGTCCCAAAGAGTCTGATCCAAAGCAAAGGAGTCATTTACAACGTTGGCACCAAGAAAATCTTTGAATAACGAAATGACAACTTCTGTTCTGCTTACATTTGCAACCTCTCGTCCTCCGGAACAAGATGCTACAATTGTCAGCAATGTGGTCGCGTTTCATCTCAAAGTGGTACTGAGGACTATAAGGTTGATTTCAAAATGTCGTAAATGTCGATGTGATCACAATGGTGCAGTTTATAATGTTATGGTCAATAATTTGCCGTGACAAAAGGTATAAGAACCCAGAACCAGCAAAATATAACACGGACAAGTCTAAAATATTCAGTGATTTGTATTGACCAAAGAGGAAGATACAAAGATTCACAATGAAGGTTTCTGGTGCAATGCAACTGTGTGAAATCTAAAGAAATGGGTCATAAACATTATATCAACTCACCAAAGTCTTGATGTTCAGTGAGAAATAGTTCTACTACATCTAGTGCAGCAAGTGGTCTTGAATGTACTTATTCTGTATTACTCAAGTGTAAGTCCGAGTGTGCATCCGTGCGTGTGTGTCGTCAACACAACAACCACCCTTATGTATACATAGTCACCGATTCTTAAGCATACAAGTATGAAGCTTCGCGATCGGCAACAGACAAAACGCACCGAAGGGAGGAAACCCTAGAGCGCTACCTTAAAGGTGTACCGCTAAAACATTCTTACCAAACGTGACCCATAATAACTACCACTCAAAGCTCTTATCATTGTGGCCCAACAGTAACTATCACTTAGTCAGTAATAACACATATTACAGAAAATAAACCCTCGTAACAAGAGATGCTGTCAAAAAGTCGTGAAAGGGAACTATGTATGTATGGATGGATGGAGGGATGGATGGATGGATGGGTGCATGCAAAAAAATAAATAAATACAAATCAGCTGGCTATGGTGTTGTCTGGACTGATGGTATTGTTTATTTCTGAAGCTATCCAGTCAGTGACCAATTTTGTCAAAACTTGTTTATCGAATTTACTCCCCCGACGAAGAACATTAACAAATCTACTTCTATAGCGCCCAGTTCCAGTTAGGCTGCTTACATTGTAAAAGAATAGTAGCAAAGCTTTAGAACATCATTGCCATGTGCAAAGTACAAAACTCTGCTAATTCTACCTTGTGGCATTTTCAGGATGGCCGCCAATTTCAACATGGCAGCCAAAATCATATATACACACAGATGTTTTGTCAATAATTATGCCATGTGATATCTCAAATGAAAGGTCATCTCACAAGGAATCTAAAAATATTGATGTCAGGCATTTTGGCATTTTCAAAATGGCCGCCAAAACCATTAAAATGATTATACACACAAGTCATATATTTTGTCAATAAGTATGAGATGTGACAAATCAAATGAAAGCTCAACACACAAGGAATCTACATATATTACTTTTAAAACCACACAGACATAAGACATTAACAAATAGCATTATAACAACACATTTGATGATTGTGCTTTTGGTCAAATTTATTAAAATGTCTGCTATTGTTGACTTAATACATTTTCAGCTGCATTGATGAACAGAATTACTATCCTCTCAGGATATATGCTTTTATCTTTTTCTTGAAAAAATTACCATTGAATCCATGTGAAGGTGATAAACATATACTATATGTTGTCTGGTAAGCAGTACAGGAAGTGCATTTCTCTCAGAAAAGCAACGTCACCGGTGGAACGAGAAATTATGGATTTCAACATGATTTTTTCCAAAACATTTAAGTAAATTTTGATTTTGAAACAATTCAATGACTTTATGGAACAAATAAATAGACAAGATGTGATGTTTGGGTGATCTTTATTGAAGTAAGAGTTGAAAACTGACAGAATAACATAAAACACAACATAATGATGGAAAAATGCTGAATGGCAACCTGCGGAAAAGACATTCAATCGATCGTGTTGAAGTTGGGGAAAAGCTTCTTCATGGTCTTGTAGATGATGGTGAAGCATCTGACAACAGGTAGCCAATACAATGCTCTGACTAAAGTTGGTTTCTATATATGATATAGAGCGGAACATAGTGTGTTGTGTGCTCAGAAAGAAAAAATAAAATAACTGAAGTCAGTGGTGTCTTCGAAAAAAATAAAAATATAGATCAAATATACATTTTCTTTATTACACTTGCAATTGCTCTAATTCTTTAATTTGGTTTGGACACTGTAGAACTATTGACTGAACTATTGCCCTGAAAAATGTTCTAGGTCATGCACATATACGTGTAAGCACAAAGTAGATAAGGTTGATTTATGTGTATTTCAGTTGCACTTTAAAAATCAAAGACATGCACAAATGAGTATTATCTTTACTGCTGCCCAGAACATTACATCACTGGTATTAGATTCAGGTATTAAAACATATTTTAAAAGAAATGTGGCGTTTGTCTGACTTAGTAGTAGTTCTGACAGCATTTCCCCAAAATCAGGACACGGTCCAGCTCATCCAGAAGGCAGATTCATCTCTTTTGTTTTAAGGAATATGAATATACGTTTGTCCATTTTATGTCGACGTTAGCAGAAATTCATCATTTCAAAGAACCATGTGTAAATGTTTACTTCCCAACTACGATCTTTTCATTGACATTTTACACGTTGATGATTAATAAGAAAGGTGTGGTGGATGTGTTTCTTGATTATATTATACTATCGCGCGTTCGATAACGATATAAAAATCTATACCAAAATGTCGCATCATAATACAGTGGTGACAAAATTTACAAAATGGTCCTACTGCCTTGGGCATCGATACATGTCATCGTATCCCACTTGCGTAGATCGATGCTCATGCTATTGATCACTACATTGTCTGATTGTTTGCTCATGTTGTTGGTCACTGGCTTGTCTGGTCCAGACTCTATTATTTACAGACCGAGGCCATATAGCTGGAATATTGCGTAAAACTAAACTCACTCACTCACTCTTTGCAGGGAATGTGGACTGCTGCTGTTTAAGTTAAATACCCTGTGAGATCTGTGAAGTCGTCCTGGAACTCAAAATCACAACCAATCATTTGCGAAAAAGGAATCACTTCTGGTCTTAAAACTGCATCCAAACAAATGTATAAAAAAGAAGATAAAATCCATAAACAGCTATACTTTTCGTCCTAATTACGACTAAAACCTTTCAAAATTACAATTTAGATTTCTGCGTATATATTATAGTATGAATCATGGATTCCACCAACACTATGATTCAATGTGACAATTATTATTGTTATTGGTGTATTTGTTATTGTGTGAATGAATTCTAAAGCGAACCTAAGTAACTACAACTTACACGTGTGTGTAAAGAAAATTACAAAGGGAGACAACCGACATGTTCATTTCCAGCAGCTGTCAACCCGAGTGAGATCCGGCGAAAGAAAATCTTTGGCAACAGCTGTATCTTTACGAAATCCTGTCAGGGCCATTGTCGCAAACTTGTCCACACAAAATCAGTCAAAATGACAACTCGAAGCGCGATAACGCGACATTTTGACCAACTTTTCCATACTTTTGTGTGTTTAGTAATGTTATGAATGTCTTTACATTACTGTGCTAATTTCGCCTTCTTTTTCCTGATTGAAAACGTGTTTGGTATGAAAAAGAATGTTACTTTGCTGCGAGAATACAAGAACATTAACAGCTATGGTCAGTTGTAGATCTAGGTCTGTATAATTCTAGGTGCTCATTAGTTATCAGACTTTATAATTGCAGTAATTTTACTGAGGAATCTAATGAAACTTGTTTGTATAGGTCAGGAAAGGACTGCATTACGTAAGCGTGTGACACAAGCCATCCAATTCCAGAAAATGCCCTGTAGGTTTTTCGCATGATGAGATTTTCTAAATTCTGCAAAAACTACGTTTAAAATGTCGCATCAACCGCCTGTCTAAAATGACGAAACCGAACCTAGATTTTCGAAGCTCTCTTAGCGTTAAGTCACTAGTTAATATCAATGCATGGCACTTACAGCCATCTCAGCAATAAGAGCTTCGAAACTCTAGGCCCAGGGACTTAAACCATAGGAGAGCCTGACAATGCGATGATGTCCTTTCTAGGATTCCATACATTTTAGATGTTGCAAAACACAGGCAGTTGTTTAAATCGGGGAAGATCCGTTAACGCATATTACTCAGGATACTTGGATGCTTAGGGCTGAACTGCAGGTTTTCCTGAAAGGTATGTGTTCACACGTATACACTCGCATACATACATATATACACACATAAACGCACGCACGCACTGTCTCACAAACGTTCATGCATACTCACAGGGTAAGTTTGATAAGCACGTTTTCACATAACAGGTCACTCACAGGATAGTTTCAGAAGTAAAAAGTTTGTATAAACCGTACCAACACCATAGTCAGCTGAATTATTTGTGTTCATATATCGCGAACTACCCTGATATACTGCTTCCCCATCCGAAGGATCGTTCATAATATATGGCCGGCGTGGTGTAAGGTGGTATGGGGCGATGTAGGTGGGTACAAAGGTACAAAGTAAGTGACACGCCCTAACAGCCACGTTCAAGATCAACACCCCATACACATGCATACACACATGCGCACGCACGCACGCACGCACATACATACATACATACATAAAACGCATGACATTGTTCCAACGTACACCATTGACTCAGTATTTCCATTATTTGCAGATGTCTTTTTCCGCCTTGGGTGACGGCCTTGATCCTAACGTGACGGACCTCTTGGTTAAAGCACGCCCGTATGGGTCGACAGGAGGGCAGATATTCTTCTCTTTCATTTACATGCTATGGATCTTTCTCGCAAATATCTTCATCCTCTTCCTCATCGCCAAGGACAAAACTCTTCGTCATCAGCCCCACAACATCTACGTGGGCATTCTCTGCCTCGCTGACATTACAGTCGGACTGTATTATCTCCCTATGAATATGGACTTCATGGCTAGAGGACACTGGCGTCATGGCTGTTTATCGCTTGGTGTCTTTGAGTTCTACCCTATACATCAAACCTGTTTTTGTGCGTTCATTGTGTTTCTGTTCATCTTTGCCCGCCTGATGAGCTTGTGCTGCTGCTGCAGGCAAAGCCCCATGTCGTTGAAGAAACAGTTCATCTTCCACGGACTTTCTATACTGATCGCTATGTTCTACATGATACTGTGGCCTGTCGGGCACATACCAGCAATTTTAGGATACGGTCCAGTTGTTGCCACGTTTGGAATTGAGTGCCCTGTACTGAACGGATTTATATTTATTGGTCGTCTATTGGTAATCATCAGGATTATGGGCGCCAATGTTTTTCTTCTTCGTGTTTCTCGCTATATTCCTGATCATGATCACAAGAGCTACAGCCCCCGAGCAGACACACCAGGACCCGTCCAAAGTTCCCGTGAAGGTTCTCATCGTAGCCGCCTTAGTTTCCTTCATCATGCCCAGCGGATACCTCACATACCTGTCGTCTGTTCTCCCAGCACCGTGTGTGTTTCTACCCATACAGGGGCCCGACTTCACCTGTGACGGAGCCCTTGCGGGTCTGTCTGTCTTCCTTCAGTGGGTGCTCATCTCCAAATGCGCAGTACTCCCCCTTGTGTGGTTCCTTGGCGAAGATTACCGAAATGCAGCAAGACCAATCGTTGGGAGGTTAGCTCCTGTCCTGACGTTCTGAAGGTGTTTGAGGCATGGTGGAGGAAATGACGACTGAAGACCCAGGCAGCAACAATTTTGACCATATTGACTAAATGCCGTGGAGGACATTGACAAAATACTTTCCTGCATTTCCACTAAACATTAATAACTAATAAAATCAATAATTCATTAAGGAAGTTCATTCGTTATTCTTCTGGTATCTCAGACTGGGAGTATCGTAGATTTTGCAATCTTCCGAGGAAAAACGCGTACGTGTTCTTCATACCGGTGTTTCTTCATTCAGTCAGCTAACCTTTGAATAACGTTTGCAGTTTATGTAAATGCAAGATTTCCTTACATACATTTCAATGTACAGACCTTTTATAATGAGCTTGTTTACCAAATTTCTGCATATTTTATCCATAGTCGTCAAATAATTAAAGCACTTTGTCATTATATAAAGTTCATTTCCGTGAAAGTCTTTATCAGTTAAAAGTGGAAACAATGTTTACTTGTGGTCAGCAAATGCCCACTCTTCTGTAGTCTTAACTTTCATGTGTAATGTCAAAGTTCACAGCTCACAGAATGACCTCTCCAAAGCTCTTTTGATGCACATGCTTGCCAGTGTTTTTGGATCCCTATCCTGCTTTGTCAACTAGCTAACTGTAAGTTGAACTATGTACAGACACGCATGTGAATGCTTGACCCTTTCATTGCTAGGATGTCCTTTTTTTTAAACACAGTGAAATTGTATATATGCCAAAATGTGCAGAAAAAATGTTAATACATTTACACTATTATTTGTAAATTTACTTTTGATAATTTTGCTATTTCAGTGTATTCATATATCGTTTGAATGAAATACAAAATATTCATAGAGAGTATAAAATTTGTATATTTTCTGAATTTCAAAGAAAGCTTTTGTTTATGTTAGTTGTATGGACCCGGTTGTATCAACGCCTAATTATGTAATCATTAATTAAACACTAAACATATATATATATATATATATTTCAAACGGTCAGTTTGAAAAAGTTGCACGCCCGATGATCTTGTACGAGTATAATGACTAAGGCCTTGACTGAAACTGATCTGAAGACATTAATCAGTCTCCCTCCTCTTATTTGGCTTATTTTTTTCGTAATCCCGAAAATTCTGAACTGGCAACTTTCCAAACCGGTCTGGCAACTTTCGAGAGTTACCAGACCAGATGTATGGTTGAAATTTGGTACGTGTCCTTGTTTCACTGTTCTAACTGGGGCGAGTACCCCCATGTAAAACATACCAAGAATAGCAAACAGGCTATAAGTACTGCTGTACGTTAATAATTATTGTTTCTACCAGAGATCGGGGTATATGGTCGCTCTCTCTACCCACTGCTCACCAAAAGCCATACGCTTGAATTGGCAAGGGTTGAATACATACGACGAAACTATTTAAGTCATCAAAGAATATTTCGTCAGAGTCCAAGAACAGCGTGTCGGCGGGTGCAAGACACAAACACACGATAAGGCAAGTCAACTGTTCGTCTTCACTAACACGAGATCATATGATACAATTCAACGTTATCCCTATAGAAGGAGGTTGATCCTTGTAATACTTCCATGAACAGTAATAAGAACATTTACCTGTATACCACTAAATGTTAACGCCCCACCCCAACCTAAACCCCTTAAACCCAACGCTATACTTCAACCTATCGTGAGAACAAAACACCATCGCTTTACGTGTCAAACTAGACATCACACATCACGAAATGTACTCCGCATGGATGGGGAGAAGGGGATGGGGGATGGGAGACGATCGATGGAATGCTTACGAATGAATGTAATGGTGAGGACATACATACTCTTACTGTAGACAGACTACGGAGTCATAGTCAGGATCAACATTTGACAGCAATATTGATAGTTATATTCTGACCTACTGACCTGACAGATGTATTGAACTGGCTTATTGTAAGCACAATAGGCAAGGCATTTGGGACTAGGGATTCATTGCTGCGACTTAATGCAGGAGACCAACCTAATAAAGTGATCGACTACTGAGGTACGAGGGGATGTCAATAGGTTTTGAGCCTTGTATAGAAAAACAAAATATTGGTATGAACCACATTTATTTATTTTTCAACATAGTCCCCTTGTGAGTCAAGACACTTGTTCCATCTTTTCTGCCAGTCGCTGATGTCATCTCTGTAGAAGGTGCCATTTTGGTCCTCAAACCAAGCCTCAGTAGCAGCAATAAGCTCATTATCATCCTGAAATCTACAACCACGCAACTGTTTCTTGAGATTTGGGAACAGATGGTAATCACTTGGTGCCAGGTCTGGAGAGTAGAGGGGATGCGGCAAGATTTCGTACCTCGCATTCCTGGACAGCAGCGGCTGCAACGCGAGAGGTGTACTGGAGTATTGTCGTGATATAAAAGAATACCACGTCTGATCTTGCCCCGGCGCTTCTCCTTGATTGACTGTCGCACTTGCCTCAACAGGTTAGCATAGTATTCCCCATTCATTGTTCTTCCTTTTGGTAAGTTATCTATGTGGATGACGCCTTTGCTATCCCAAAAGACTGTCGCTATTAAATTCTCCACTGACCTGGAGGCTTTGAACTTTTTGGTCCTGGGAGAAGTGACATGTTTCCATTCCATGGATTCTTGTTTGCTCTCAGGATCATAGTGGTGGATCCAGGTTTCATCACAGGTTACTAGCCTAAAGTGAAAATCTTCTGGATTCTTGTTCTATCTGGTCAGCATGGAGTTGCTTATGGTGACCCTTGTTTGCTTCATTTCATCTGTAAGCATTCTTGGCACCCATCTTGCGCACACCTTAGATATGACGAGATGTTCATGAAGAATTGTCTCGATGGATCCGTGTGAAATGCCTGTGGTCTCCTCTAACTCGTGGAGTGTGATTCGACGATTTTCCAGCACAAGTCTTTGCACTCTGTCAATGGTTTCCTGACTAGTGCTTGTTGTTGGGCGACCTGGACAGGGGTCATCTTCAAGACTCTCTCTACCATGCTTAAATTCATTGACCCATCGTTTGATGGTAGCAGATGAAGGGGAAGACTTCCCATAAACTGCTGAAAGCCTTTCTTCAATGTTCTTCGCCGAGTTTCCTTCAAGAACTAAAAACTTAATTACTGCTCTATACTCAATTCTATTCATTTTTCACTGCCGCGAGGGGGGGGGGGGGGTCTCTTTCTGTCAATGTGAGCTGTTCAATAACGTCTGAGAGTAGGATACCAAAACTTATATATCACATCAGCTCCCCAAGGTTTAATGTCGTACCATAGGCTGTGACACCTGGGTATGAAAAATGCTCAAGGCTCAAAACTTATTGACATACAATGATGCAATGATTTCATCACATAAGGCATTGTGATGCAATAAAATTTGAATTTTCATTCCTTTGAATAAATATATGTCGAATAACATGTCCAAATCCTTGCATCATAATTGTATATTTACATTATCGTGATGACGTAGGACAGATACCCTTTCATCCAGACGTTTCTTTTTAAATTTAAATTTTTTACTTTGCTATTATGTCAAACGTTTCAGACAACATCCGAATTGTTTTCTATTGCATATACCTGCATGTCAAGGTTAACTATGGAATAAAGTAAAACTATTTAAATAACTTATGTTCATTTTCCAATTCAATCAAACAATTCCTTGTTAAATGTCACTTCCAAATAGTGGTCTTGAAGGGCTCTACTCTTTCAGTCAGTTTTCACAATACATACGAAAGAAATTATATCATCGTACATCAAGAGTGTGTGATAGCTCACACCCCACCCGTCACACCCCACACCCCACACCCCACACCCCACACCCCTATGCCTATGGCATATACTGCCATATTTCATAGAGGTGATCTATACATCCGTAATGCATTGGCGTAATGCATTGGCGCAATGATAACTGATTTCAAAGAGAATTTGTTGAAACCACACGTGTTGAAACGCGTGTGCCATGTCTTTGTGACTGAGTAAGTGAGTCAGTCAGCCAGTTACTATTTAACGCCACATCGGCAATATTTCAGCCATATCGTGACGCGAACAAATATGATTAAAAAGAGTATGTATGTATTATGAAAACCCTACGTCAAAGTACGGTAAAATAACACTAGAATCACAATTCCAATTTAGGACCAGCATATGAAGTTCAAACCAACCGCACAATTTGGACAACCTATAACATAGGTTATAGATCGACAGCAACTGAAGGTAGATGACCATACTAGGGGTCATGGGGACTTACAGTACATTTGCTACCTAGCTGGATTTACATCATCCCTTCAGGTACTGTCGATTATAGGAGAATTTATTTGAATCTTAAACGAACAAGAATACTAAGTTTAAACACATCCATGCCTTTGTGACTAATGTACTAATAAAATGCCTGTAACGGAAGATTGAGAACTATTGTTTATGGATATACATCTTCTTCATTCTCTATAGGCAACATTTCGACCTAGATTCGAATGTTGTTGTTAAGCAAGTGATGCATGAAAAATTAACTCTCGTATTGAACTGATAGAGGTTGAAGCACAGATGGTATACAGGATTATGTAGGCTGATGAAAGCGAGTCTGATATCGTTTTCAAACGTCGCTTATACAGAATAAAGAAGTTGTATATCCATAAGAAAAGTTCACATTTTTCCTCTACTCAACCTCTAGAATGCCAATGAAAGAAGTGATGTCTGCAAAAGTTCAATATTATAAGGAATATTTTATGCTGACATCAAACAAAATCTCAGAAATATCGCGCTCTAGAAAAGTGACACATTTTGCCTTGCTGCATCATCGTTGGGGAACATCCTCTGCAGTTCCGTTCCATACAGGGCAAGACTGGAGTAAGTGACTGCAGGAGGGAAGTATGAATCAATCTAAACATATTTCATTTAGAGAGAAAAAAACTGTGAACCAAAATATAGGTATCACTTTTATAACCTTTCCTTTCCTTCTGGGTTTTGTGATTTTTTGTTGACCGAGCACCATCTTTTCTTGTGGATTTTTGGCAAAAAAACCCAACTAAAACAAACTGATGCTATAATCTATTCCATTAAGAGATATCGATCGTGTCACTTCATCAATGTTGTTGAGTACAATGTTTAACCTTTCTATGGATTGTTCATGGTACATATTTTACCATAATGCAGTATGTCAACTTTAGTTATGTTAGTTTAATAGTCCTAAATTATTTCTGGATTTCGTCGCCTTTAAATAGCATCACAACCTCAAGTCCACTCGAAGAACATGTTAAAGAAGCGCTCCCATATTACTGTCTTTGTGACCCAAGTGGATATATCTTTGTGAGGACCTTACAGAACTCTCAGTTTAAGGGTTCAAGGCTAGCAAAAGTTATTTATCTCACAAATGTCTACTCTGTGCCCGTATATGTTTTCTCTGTGTTGTTGATCGGATGGAACATGAACATCGTTGTATTTGCACCCAAACACTTAGACTCGTGTTAGAAACTATGAAACACCACAGTCGTATATATTAGTCAATTATTATAACTAGCATGGCTTGATTGAGTCTCTTCATTAAAGAATTTTACTGTGCAGTTTTACACAGATACGTTTGTCTGATGAGTCTTTTGTGAAACACTTCAAGGTTTGCCAATAACACAAGGCATTCCATAGTTTGCTTCCAAGAGCCAGGAGCTTTAGACATAATCTCACTGCCAATATTGAATTTGTTGATTGCTTTGTATTGAAATGAGACGATTGATGCCGTATGAAATGAGCCACTACCACCAGTTTTGTGTGTAGTATGTTGACAAGAAATGTAGCCATGCAGAATCCTGGACGAAGTCAGCTGGCCTGAAAAGTGAAGCAGGAGGCTTTCTGTTTGATGCTGGGGACATGTCACTCTCCACTCGAAACAATCTAAGTATGATTTTGGATCAAAATGTAACAAGACTGTCCCACATCTTGTCAGGGGATGCCCAGTTAGGATGAACATGATGGCGTGCTTTGACCTGGTCTTACCGTCTTCTCTATACTGGTGGTTTTCACTCTGATGTCCATCCATGATAAGACCTAGAATATGAAGAAGGGGCCATGGAAGATCTGTCCAGAATTCTTGGCATTAGGCATATACAGAACCTCAACCGTATCCAGGCAAACAAAACGACCGTTGTCGGTTTAACAAATTCAGTGAAATGTTTTTCTATTGAATTTTCTGCTGTTTGAGAGAAATATGATTGTCCAAATTTAGAAAAAATCAATGGAAATATCCGGACCTTGCTTACAAAATATCAGACTTGTATTCCATACGACGTTGTCTCCACGCTGTCGTTGAGGCCGTAGGGTTTAGTACCTCATAATCTCTCTCATAATCTCTTCGGGAGAATGGAAAATATATAGCACCTCTGAAGCAATCTGTGTATCTTAATTTTGTGTTGCACAATGAGCAGACACAGGAGTTTTGAGTTTTGGGGGCATGACATATCTACTGTATTATTATTAGAATATCCGGGTTTTCTGCCAGGGACACAGCCATTCTGACACTGCAGAACAAGCAGAAGACAATGGTGGTAAATTCAGTTTTTGTCCGTCAGTGCTGCCGAAGATGGAATTTCCTTGGAGGTCCAATAGCTAAAAGGGAATGGAGCCATTATTAGAGGTGACAGTGTTTCAAACTGCAGTTATGTTCAGGTCCAAGTTTCAAGCTTGCTGTCAAGGGGTATGTGCATACCTTAAGATGTATTTATAATTATACTTTCAAATATCAAAATATTGATTTCAAAGGTCCAAATATGATACCACAGTGTTATGATACGGATGACTACAGAAACACGGAAACATGGATTGATTCTGTTTTGTCAGCTGTTGTTTTGTCTGATATTCCGTATCCATTAGGTCACACTTCTTCAGTGATGCTTCTCATCCTTTAACCTCACCTAAAGTTGTCGTATCATGGCTTCAGTTATATTTTATTACCATGATATTTAGAAATCAGATCATTCTATGGCACTCGGCCTATGAACAAAAAATATATGGGGATGCTGTGCTCGAATGATGGGATGTACTGCACTTATGTAATTGCCAGCAGCGTATATATTGTTCTTTGCCATCATCTGCATCCACTATCTCCGTTTTCACAAATACTTGCATAATTGAAAAACGAATGGTTGAATTCTCCACTTCTCCGTCCAGTCTATTTATTATTAATATCATAAAATGGTTTCTCATACTTGGGAACGTACTGTGAAATTTGTCTAATAATAACATAGATGATTTCAGAATAATAGTAGCATCAGAATTTTTAGTTTTCCAAGGTTTATTCAGATGAAGAATGCTTTATCTACATTCAGTTATTATTTTGATTCAATTTATGTGAAAGTATCATATACATATACGATATCACAAATGACTGACATGGACATATTATTTTCATCTCATTAACTATCAAATTTATCGGAACATCAACACGTATTGAAAATTATTTTTCACTAAACAGTTCAGTTACGCTGTATGTGAACGCATCAAGTAATATCAAGGTACATGTTCAGTGTTGCAGATCATTAACATGAACAAAGTGCTCCCATATGTACAGCTTATACGACGAGTATGTGCAGTTTAATCCACGAACTGGTAGGTGAGTAGTATAACCAACTAGTTCGTGGATTAAACTGCACATACGAGTCGTATAACTTACGTACACTAAGACAATGAAGACAGAACTCCCACTGAAGGTGAAAAATAGCAATAAAAGTTAATGTTAACACGTACTCATGTTTGTCACAATGCTTGCGCATGTGTTAAATGAACCGTAGTTTCTATATTAAACACATGACAATATGTCTCGCAACGTGTTCTCTGAATTTCTTTGTTTGGGCTTAAAGTAGAATCTAAGTATAGGAGTTTCGTCCTCATCATATTACAATAGAATATAATGTTGTGTGTCCTTCTTGTTATTCAGTGTGGGATTTAGTTTCTGCTGTTTCGTGTTTTGCATGGTGTCACACCAGAGGTAATACGGCACAGACATGTAGTCACGTGCACAATCATCACGTGCGTCAGCATCAACATCAGTCGTGTGGCCCGTGTGCAGTCGACCACGTTGGCATTTTCATCAGATGGCGACGATGTTGTCGCTTCTACCGACTGTGAAGATGACAATATGATTATGGAGATTGCACTCAAGCCCTAAACATGTCCAGGTAAATATGTGAAATGTGTTGATAGTAATGGACAACAATTATCCTGAACATTTATCCTTACTACAATATGCGTAGGGACCGTTCATACATTTATGGCTAGTGGGGAGGTGGTGGGTATTATACAGAAGCATGTACATTGTGTGAGCGACCATTAAGCAGGATATCTTCAAAAGCGACGACACCACCACTATATTAGCGGAAGTCTTTAATCTTGAATATTTACATGTACAAATTTGCTGAGCCCCTAGCAACCACCACCACAGTAATCCCGTAGCGAGAAATTCGTGGTAGTATTTTCAACAGTATTTATTGTTTTAGTAACGAAATGATACAAAATAAAGTTGAAATTACTTTTTTCAATATTTCTGCTAATATAGTCTGGTTCATAATTATTGAGAATTTTTCTTCTTACTTTGAGCTATCCTAACACCTCAACTGATTCACTGATACTTAAAACTAAGTACTGGTATAAGGGAGGTAACTCATCTTCGCCTACTGAGTATAGTACAATTAGAGTTACCTCCCCTGAATTTGTAGCAGACGTCATTTTCCTCAGCACTGTCAACAATGTCTGCTGAAGATAAAAGAAGGTTGATTTTTGAGTTGTGTAATCAAGGAATTGATGATGTAAATACATTGGCAGAGAGAACAGGAACTCCTCTTTCTACTGTGTATAGGATTAGGAAGAATTTTAAAGAGGGAATGGATTTTGGGCACCAGAAAGGAGCAGGGAGACCCAGAAAATTGGACTTCTCAGATCGCGTCCGGCTGGGAATTTTAGCGTCTAAAAAGCAAAGGGCAAGCATCTCAAACATCAGGTATGAAATGATAGAAAGGGGATCAACAGTTGTATCAAAATCTACAGTTAGAAGAAATTTGATTGATCTTGGATGGGAGAAAAAGACTGGAATTCCTTCTCCTCTCATGAAACAAGAACATAAAGACAGGCGTGTTGAGTGGTGTTTGGCACATGAAAACTTTGACTGGGAAAATGTGATTTTTACTGATGAAAGCTCAATATGGGTATATCCCAATAATGTGAAAATATGGACAAAGTCTGCGTCAGCACCATTGTATCGACGACCTAAATACAGCCCAAAGTTTCATGTATGGGGAGGGATATCCTTATTAGGAACGACCCCGCTGTGTGTGTTTGAGGGAAATCTGACAAGTCAACACTACACTAACATATTAGATAATTTTCTCCTTCCAAGTGCACATGTGTTTTATGGAAATGACTGGATTTTGCAGCAAGATAATGATCCTAAATACACCGCAAAACATGCCAAGCAGTGGTTTCAGGAGAAAAATGTGACTGCATTACCATTTCCTGCATATAGTCCTGACTTAAATCCCATTGAGAACATTTGATGTTGAAGGAATGTGTGAATCAAAAGGGGTTGACAAAAATTGAAGACATGAAGAGAGAAGTGGTCCGATACTGGGACAGCATAACTGACGAGACACTAACCTCTCTGATAGGAAGTATGCCTACCCGTCTTAGACTGTGCCGTGAAGCTCAAGGAGACTTGATAAAATATTAAATTGTTACCCACACAACATGAAAAGGTCAGTTCACTTTCACAATACATTCAATTTTATCTGATTTGTTCTCGTTTAATAATATGAAATGCTTTAGCTATTCTCAATAATTTTGAACCATACTGTATGTAGTTGATAATGTACATTTTCTAACTGATTTTCTTTCTTTTCTAGACAACGGTGTGGGTGAGCAGTTGATCGAATAAACCACTGGGCACAGAAGCAATGCAATCGGGGAGTATAAAAGTGTTGACGAGAGACAGGATGAGATGGTGAGCAACATTCTGAGCAATGGAAGTAAACGGGTCATCAAGACTGTGCGAGGGCGACGTCCACGACGGCCACATGTAACGCTGAGTCTTTGGAATTTACGGTCAATGTCAAGGTTGCATATTTGTAATTTCCGAAATAAAGGTTAATTTGAACTTTTGTATGTCCGTGTCTCTTTAAGAAGCAGACGAACAGAAGAAAGTAGTCCCCGTAGTATAACCAATATTTTGGCTGGTTATACTACACCCGAGAACAAAGCAGTCGTAGTGTCAGCACAGCTATGGAAACACGTGAGGGAACACGTGAGTTCCCTCTAATACAAACTTCTTATTAGCCTGAATGTGCACTATAGTTACAACATATAATAATAACTAGGTTTATATTTTGGTGATCGAAATTGCTTTAATTTACAAGAAATTACATGATTGTAAGTGTACACATTTATCCAGGGTTCAAACCTCAAAAGCTATAAATTATAGATGCGAACGATTTATATCACGGTTCCGTGAAAACAGCTGACTAAATATGCCACATAAATTTTAACGTACATATTCCCGTTGCAAATGGGGGATGGAAGGCGTCAGGGTTTACATTATTCCATAGAGGCGACGTCTTTTCCTCATGAAACTCGGAAACATTATTAGTTGGTACAGTTCTACTTCTCGTTACGCACACATTGATGTGATACTAATGAAAATGCAAAGAAATAACACCCTGTTTTTGCGTTTGTTCTAAATCGTGTGCTGTGGACCATGGTTGTTTACCTTGGGGTAGCCGCCATTGTAGTGTCATTGCCTGGGGTTTGTGAAGCGCCAGCGCAACATTTACAGGGAACCAGTTTGTTGAAGATCTTCTTGGAGGCTTAGGAAATAGGTGAGTGGTGCCGAATACGACCCACGTTAGGCCGGAGTCTTGCTGTGTAACACCGACGCTGGGAACGTGGTTCGTTGCTTGAAGCTATTAACGCCACGTCCATTGACGACATATGTCGTTGAAACGTTTCATATATCGATCTGTGAAGGTTCGAGACACCAC
Organism: Haliotis asinina; assembly: GCF_037392515.1. Taxonomy (NCBI): domain Eukaryota; kingdom Metazoa; phylum Mollusca; class Gastropoda; order Lepetellida; family Haliotidae; genus Haliotis; species Haliotis asinina. The sequence goes on along the minus strand of NC_090290.1, from coordinate 11,299,916 downwards.
GAGTAGTGACGTCAGAGGTAGATTCAAGGTACATGTTCAGTATTACAGATAATTAACATGAGCAAAGTGCTCCCATATGTACAGCTTGTACGACGAGTATGTCAGAGGTAGATTCCTCTGTGGTGAAGCTATTCTCTCGTGAAGGCAATGTTTTAATTCAGTCCCATGCCAGCAACCCAAATGGTCAACATCGTGAGCAATTATCCGCGTTAGGTTACAATGAGACATCATCAAACAAGCCAGCATCTAGGCCCATTGGTATAAGTGCAAGTGGTGTTTCGATTTCATTGGAGGTAATACCTTTCTTTCCAAATACTTTAAAGAATGTGTCACATGTTATTTCATCAAGGTTACAAAATGAAAGTGCTCAATTTTGAAAATGTTATTTTAGATAGATGAGTTTTACTCATAATTAACAATGTTGGGTCTGGTACAATTCTGCATATTGACATGTGTCATACGTGTCCGATGTTTTCATCACTGTGATAGTGTCTGATAAACACACACACACACACACACACACACACACAAACACACACACACACACACACACACACACACACACACACACACACACACACACACAAATAAAGTAAATCCATAGAAACAGTCTGTCCCACATTACAGATTATCCGAGGTCCATATGACCAACCTTTGAATTGTGTAAACTGGACGTTAGACAACTGGTAGTCTTAAATACGGACTTTGTGTACTCCAAGATAAGTGTAAATTGGCACGGATCCAGCGGTCGAACATTATGAATGCATAGTGCCATAAGAAAGTGGTCAAATGTAACGTATGCTATATTTGTGATTACACGTTCTTTCGGGATTCGAACTCACACCCTCAGAATCAGGCACCTAATCGGCAGAACACAAAGTCAGCCGTCTAATTGTACAAGCATGTTGATACAACTTTGATGATTCAATGCTTCAACAGTCTGTCTCAGAATGGATGGTGAAAACTTGATTTGAAAGATTGAAGTTAATGATTAAAAAGCGTTACAGGAATCGCAAATATGGCTTAAGTAAGCCATATCAAGTAATGTTGCATAGAGGTGCACAGGAAATATATCATACGTGTAATATATCTTGTATTTGTATTGTATTGATCCATCACAACTATTTGTTAGGGGGTCATTGTTCTCTAGCACAGATTCAGCAGAACTATATACCTATTCATTTCTATTCTCTCCCCAGTCAAACTGGTTCCATATTTTAGTAAGTAAAATACAAATAGGTGTCAGGATATTGCAAACTGATCCCTGTATTGGTGATAGTCACACAAACTCATCCAATCTCTTTTTATCCAGTGACGGATACTCCTTTGTGTTTCTACAATACACTGATCAACATAAATCTATAGTCGACTGCTTGCTTTCATTAGTTCTGGAAAGGATGCATAACGCCTCGAGTGTGTGAGAAGACGAATGTGTGGATGTCCGTGTACATTTTCTGAACCCTACCCTTAGGCGATTATACTGTCATCTGCGTTTGTGGGAGGTGTAGCAGATATCGCAAACCAGTCAAAACATCTGGGATGTCATCCGGGTATCCAGTGGCTGATACAATTACAATTGCAACAACCAGTCTCGGAAAAAATGCTTCAGATTGGTGTCCCGTGGCGCATTATAGCTTTTGGAGAAATGTTTCAATTGAATGGTGACAGATGTTTACTAATAAGCCTCCAGTCGCATGGATAGTCACATCAGGTCTGCAGATTTATTCAAGGACAACTACACAGGTAAGTTGACGTGTGGGTTGTTTGTCAAGTCGTGTCCGGATTCACACTCTTCTTGAAAAGAAACTCATATGAGAAAATAGGAATGCAGATTTTGTGTATTTATGAAACATTCCTCATAAATGTAATAGATTTTAATGAACGATGTTAGTCAACGGTTAGTTGTCTGTGTGCAAATGTCGGGAGTAAATTCTAGTCCGGTGGCAAGTAAATGTGCATACGGGCGTAAAGTTCGTTAGATCGGTAGGCACATGATATGACAAGTAGTTAAATTAAAGCAGCCGTTACGCTCTGTATTTACGCCACCTAACCAGCTAACTCAGGCGTAGCCCGTGCGACATTTGTGAGGTCATTCCATTGAATGCTCGCTCCATTACTTTTCAGGAATGGAGCAGCGTGTACCAGTTTCAAATTAAAGAATTATTTTGTTATTTTGACATTTACGTTTGATAATAGAAACATTCCCATTATTTTGAATGTAATTCTAAGTAGGGTAATATCCTCGTAACTCTCAATTTCCTGGCCCCTCCGGGAGCTCGGCTCCATTACTGTTAATGAATGGGGAGTTACTCGGTCATTACCATATACGTAATGGAATCATTGAGTGCCAAGGTTTCTTTTCCTGGCCCACATCTTCATAAGGTTAGAAAAGTGAACGTCATGCGAGAATTGCGCTAGCGTGGTCCTGGATCTATGCGTTGGCTATAAAGTGATTCTGACTATCTGGGTATTATTATTTTTTATCATGTATACGTTTTTATCGTTTTAATTATGAGAGAAGAAAGCAGAAAAACCGGTAATATTTGCGTCTGTCATGGCACACTGTACGGAGTGCATGTATCAAATTATTGCATTGTAGTTATGTATTATTTCTTATTTCTTGCTACGATACTCTTTCCATACATGCGTTAGAGGTAGTGAGTGATACTGTAAAAACTATCCAGTATGGAAGTAATATGTTAATCTAGTTTCGGAAGCATCCCAACAGATTCTAGGTTCATCGGCAACGTTTCAGAATTATCATTAGTGATTTCTCAAACAAACTGATATCAGTGATCATTACTATTTTTGAAATTCAGTACTCCTGGAAATTATCCTATGTGTACAGTTCGAAACATACACCAAATAACGCTGAGAAAGGTTGTTTCAAAAATGGCGATAATAGCGATTAAGCCAATTTTGCAAGGTCATATCATACACATACTTTGGATTCTCAATGGTAACTATCGTAACGAGATCTGTGCCTGTCATTGACATCACTGGTTTGATTATGTTTGGTAACTAAACGGGTGATGACGCTGTGATGATGACCCATCTGCCTTGCAATGGTCCTGCATGACATGCCAGCATTTTTCATGCCTGTAACATGCCATCTCTGAGAGGTAGTTAACTTTCTCCTCACCATGACTGGTTTTCTAAGGAGAATCTCACAACAGACCGATGAAACCAAATGTGTGAAACTTGATTTTCAAGATTCAGATCGTAGGCAAATGGAGTCGCACATGCAGAACAATTTCCTCGTCATATCTTGTCAATCTTAGTTTCAGGAATCTATGGAGGGCTAATTCAGTCATAAACATCTATAGTCTATCTATATATGTATTTCAGTAGTCAAATCAAGACACTATGAAAATAGCGGCATGTGTATATTTCTCCATCGGGATCCATCGGTAAAGGTAGGCCGTCTGGGTTTCCTTTGTCTTTCCATGATTACAGCTGAAGCGTAACTGGCGCGAAATGGTTACTTGCCTTTTCCTGGTGGTTAAAAACAGGAAAAACCGAAAACCGAGAAACCGAAAATCTGAACATTGTGCATAGCGTGTAAGAGAACAGGACGTTGCTAAGCCCGACGTAGTGTGATACGCCTGACGTCAGCCACGTCCAACATATGCACTGGTGTCGTGCACAAACGCTTTAGTATTAAACGTTTGAAGTTTTCCCTCGCAGCTGTTTATAAGACTGCGCGAAAATGGTACTTCAAGGGAATCGAAAGCATAATGCGTCTGCAAATCTGCCAATGACTGAGAGCGCAGCAGTGTGTCAGAGGTTTGTGTGAAAGTGGTGAAATGCTGTTATTAAACGCTGCAAAATGTATCCTCGCCACAGAACGTCTTGTCTTCAGTACTCTCAGTCTAAACCACTACTGTATAGCTAGGTGGAGCTCAAATGAAACAGGTTTAGTAACAGATGTGTGCGAAAACATCCGCCCCACCAGGGCATCTGCAGCAAATTAATGAAAGGAACAAATGGTTAACACGAAAGGAAAGTCGAACCCAAAAATAGGTCACTTCATTCGATATTTATTTTATCGTTCAAACATACATTACACTTCTGAAATAGCTTCCGCGTCTCAAAGATTAATCTTAATCATTAATACTATCATGGTACTACTTTCCCTATTTTCACAGAAAGTCTTAGAGACAAGTGGAAGTAACGCCATACAGATGCACAAAAACTCAAATGATTTACTTACATTTTGACAATGTCAGAAACGGACTAGGTAACTTCTGTCAAAACATTTGATTTTCCAACGATTCTCACCGTTGGTACAGCTTGTTCAGCATGACCTGAGTATACCGAGATATACGGGGTCAACAAAGATATACCTTTGGTACAGCTTGCACAGCCTGACCTGAGATACTGAGATATACGAGGTCAACAAAGATATATCTTCGGTACAGCTTGCAGAGCATGACCTGAGATACTGAGATATATGGGGTCAACAAAGATAAACCTTAAATGGTACAGCTTGTTCAGCATGACCTGAGATACTGAGATATACGGGGTCAACAAAGATATACCTTAAATAATACAGCTTGCACAGCATGACCTGAGCTTCTGAGATATACGGGGTCAACAAAGATATGCCTTTGGTACAGCTTGCACAGCGTGACCTGAGCTTCTGAGATATACGGGGTCAACAAAGATATGCCTTTGGTACAGCTTGTTCAGCGTGACCTGAGATACTGATATATACGGGGTCAACAAAGATATACCTTTGGTACAGCTTGCACAGCATGGCCTGAGATACTGAGATATACGGGGTCAACAAAGATATACCTTTGGTACAGCTTGCACAGCATGACCTGAGATACTGAGATATACGGGGTCAACAAAGATATACCTTTGGTACAGCTTGTTCAGTGTGACCTGAGATACTGAGATATACGGGGTCAACAAAGATATACCTTTGGTACAGCTTGCACAGCATGACCTGAGATACTGAGATATACGGGGTCAACAAAGATATACCTTTGGTACAGCTTGCACAGCATGACCTGAGATACTGAGATATACGGGGTCAACAAAGATATACCTTTGGTGCAGCTTGTTCAGCTTGACCTGAGCTACTCTACACATGCATGACCCGGGACGTCAAATCGCACAGGCCGAGTCAACTTCATTAAATAGGGGAGCAGAGAATCTTAGTAATGTTGCGTACGTGCGAAACACGCATACGTCGGATATATAAAACCATCTGCAGCTTTTGTTTAAAGAAAATTAGGACAGTCCTGACGACTTCTCGACACTGAGATCTCAAACGGAAACCTTGTCTCGGCTGTTTGGACATGTTGACAACCAACTGATAAAAGTGCACCCCTTCATAATAACAGACCCAACCAGTTGTGACACGGTCACGCAGTGCTTTTATTACTCACTTGATCAGACCAAGCTGAACAACATATCAACCTGCATCTGACATCATTTTGTTACTGATGCATGTGTGTCTGAAGTAAGCAAGCGTCATCCGAGAACACAACCGAATCGCTATGAAAATATGTGAGTGAGTGAGTGAGTGGGTGAGTTTGTTAAAGTTTGTTGTCACAGAGGCAGAATTTCAGCCGTATCATGACTTTAAAAAACTGTTAATTCATGGAAAACCTTTAAATTTAATAAACCTGTCGACGTAACACAGTGAAACCAACGTTTATATCACAGTAATTAGAAAATAAACTAGCATATATATCTAAAATAGAAATTCAAATTAGAAAAATACAATTTTAAAAAGAGGACCGCCAACAAGTGAAGGTAGGTCACATTCAAGAGACCATGGGGACAATACTTTGGCCACATGCATGGATCCCAGTGGATTTATACAATCCCTTCAGCCACTGTCGAGTTTACTGATATATGGAGACATAGCGTGTAAATGTGGTCAAAATGAGACTGAAATATTACAGGCAGTTATTTGTGCTTATTTTGCATTACGTATTGGGAGTACTGTATCAGAGGGGCTAGAATTGGTCTTCAGCAACCCATGCTTGTCACAAAAGGCGAGTATGCTTTTCGTTAGAGGCTAACGGGATCGGGTGGTCAGGTTCGCTGACTAGGTTCACACATGTCACCGGTTCCCAATATGTGATCTTTGAGAACAATTGGCAAGGTTGTGGTTACAGCAGCGCTACAAGACTTGAGAGTAGTAACGACATATGAAGTATATCTAGGGGAAAGTGAAAGTAATAAATATAAGTATATTTTCTTTCGACATGAAAAAATAGCTCACCTATGAAGTGCTGGGGGGTTCCACTCAAAAGACCTCAATATACTGCCAATCACAGTATGTGTATGTTTCGCTGATAAAACGAGGATACATGTTCCCAGTATTCCAACTATAATTTATGGCCTTATTTATGCATAAGCATGATCAGAATCCCTCATTCGAACATAATACACTTCAGATTCCTATTAAATGTTATATTATTACAGTCATCTGAAATCCATTGCACTACATTACATTTGTGGTTTGTAGACTACTCACCGAAAAAGAAACGAGAAAATTATCAATATATACTGTGACGTAAATCCGAGTAGGTGTCTGTAATCGATTCACAGCAAAAGAAAAATGTCAACCACAGACGCAACATACGTGGTGGCGTCATTCGTCACTAAAATGTGAACTCAATGGTTTTCATTTTGCCCGTGCTGAGACAGGTCGTGACGTTGGACTTGCATTCTTTGCATGATGTTCTTGCTCTTACGATGGTACTTAAGGAAACGGGTACTACATAACGCCTACATTCATGTAACAGTGAGCATGCCACGTTTAGGTTCTAAAGGACGTCAGAGAGCAATAGAGAATATCCAACGCGTCGGTAGGCATTATGGGACACCATCCAACAGTCCACCATCCACAGACTGCTCGCAAGATATTAACACCGCCGCTGACCACCCTACGTTATCGTGTAAGACCTTACCAGCTAGACCGCTACATTGTGACTTCTCACTTGTGAAATCGCCTCATACTAGCCACCACAACAGCCCGTAACACCGTAGGAAGACACAACAGACCCATCAGCGACAATACTCTACGTCGCCGTCTCACTCAGGCTGGTATACGTTGCCGTCGGCCATACGTTGGTACACGTTTGACGTCACGACATAAACGTGCTCGACTGAACTGGGCAGTAATTCATCGCAACTGGCGCAGTGGACAGTGTCGGAATCTCGTCTTCTCAGATGAAAGTCGCTTTTGTATGGACACCGCAGAGTGATAATATGGGGTGGTGAAGAAGAAGGATTCACAGAACTCTGTGTTTTTGAGAGAAATCGTTAGCGATGGCCTTCCGTCATGTCGTTGGATGCCATCCGGGACAGAGCAGGTCTTCAGCAACACACGATGGCAACAATCATTGGATTATCTAGTAAAGACAGGATTATTTACAGACAGCGGCCATATAACTGGAATATTGCTGTGTGGGGCGTAAATGTTTAGCTCTAACACGTCATTATGTTTCTCAGAACGATAACGCGAGAGCGCACACAGACTGAAACCGACATTCCCCCAGAGACAAGACCGTATCCAGACCATGGATTGGCCAGCTTTAATCCCAGATTTGAATCCCATCGAATTCGTCTGGGGTGAGATGGAAAGACAAATTAACCAACAGCGAGTACGTCCAGTTAACTTGCAACACCTGCAATGGACTGTTGTCGACACTTATGAAAACATTGCCAGGAGGTCCATTCGACATGTCTTCAACAGCATGTGCTGGTATTGCTGATGCCAATGGAGGTCACATCCGTTATTGACGTTAACATTTGTTTTCCTTTCAAAGACAAGACCCAAAGGCATGCGTATGTGAGATCCATATTGATTGACTGGATTTTCATGTCATGTGAAGAATAAACACACCATGTAATTTCTTCCGAGTTATCGTTGTCTCTTGTGAAAAAAAGTAAAGTTAATAGAAAAAGTGCCATGTTTTCGCTCATGGTCAATATCATCATTTTACTATTAGCATTTCTTTTGACGGTGAGTATACATTGTAATAGTCTCCAGTCATACTTTATTATTAATGGTTGTGTTTATAAGAGAAATTCCTTTTAAGAATCATTTCTAGTACTTATTTTGGCTGATCCCAATCAGGGAGTTTTAACCCACACCCTCACCGTTCAGCTACCGTGGCTTCTACAAAAAATGAAAGTCGGACAACTGGTATTTTTCTAAATGCCAAAACAAACAGAAGTTACGCACGTTATGTCTTGTGTAACAAGTGACAGCTCCTCAGTATCCCCAAATCTCAAAATAAACATAGTTTTATGAAAGCTATGTAATATAGTTAATGGTGTCATTTCTCAGTTCCGCGATCCTTTCAAGCATCATTAAGAGGCAGATACTTTTCAGACAGATACGCACTTGTCTTGTGACAATCTACAGTTAAATAAAATTATAAGTCATGTAGGGAATATAAGAGAATGAACAGAATGGTGTGTAATGAAAGGAAGTCTAGGTCAGAAAAGAAATCGTTGTATAATAGTCTTCTAGTGATCAATCTCATATTGGAAATCTTCTGTAAAAAAAGCAAAATTGCCCAACACAAACAAAACATAAAATGTACCCAGTAATTTGAACAATGTACATATGTACTTATTAAATTTAGTCCAACACTTTCTCAGCCATGTCAGGTTAAAATAGGTCGAGGATTTGAACATAACAAATGACCACGTGCAGCGCAATGACATTCCAATTATGTACTCCCAGATACATATACTCGGTGTCATTAATGAAATGTCAAACAGTTGGTAACACTATTTCTTAAAACAACCTTCAGACTCTAGCTGTTCGACTGACACCTGTTGCTTTCACTTTGTGTAGCTTGTACATCCCTCCGTCCTCTGACATCTGGCAGTCGGACCTGTATGATCAGCTTCCAAAAGCCATTTTTCGTCATGAGTGACCTCAACGGACACAGTCCGCCTTGGGGAACTGTCAACATTAATACTAACGGTAAAACCTTGAGGAAATCATTTTGTTAAGAATTATATGCATTTTCAGCATTTATATGATACAGCAAGCTCATGATACAGTAACAGGATCATTTTTCTAAACTATGTTTAGAAATTCTATTAGATTTCTTATCAATTATGGACTTCGGGGAATTTCCAAACTTCGTGGCGTAATGCCAGTGTTATCCCTATTGCAAAGCCTGGCCGGGATCATACTGATGCATCAAATTACCGACAAATCTGTTTAACGATTTGTGTCTGTAAACAAAAGATAAACTTAGTATCTTGAAACCAACCTTATAACAAATATTCAGTGTGGTTTCAGGAAAAAAACAGTTAAAGATTAATCGTTTTGGTGCGTTTAGAATCCATTGCTAAAAGTCAAAGTAAAACAAGATGCTGTATCAATATTCTTTGATCTCGAGAAAGCATACGATACCACCTGGAAGCATATCTTTTTGAAGGAATGACATAGCTTTGGTATATGGGGTTGATTATCTCTCTTTGTGACAGTTTCTAAATGACAGGCAATTTCAAGTCCAAGTAGGTTCAGCCCTGTGTGACTATTACAGTCAGGGTCAGGGTGTCCCACATGTCAGTATTTTGTCAATCACTTCATCTAGTATCACGATCAACAATTTATCCAAGGTTTAAAATGATTCAGAAGATGGGTCACATTTTTGTATTCGTTGTCGCGGTACATATATGCATACTATTGAAGGACAACTGCAGATGTGTTTAAACAAAATAAGTACATGGTGTCTTGAAAACGCCTTATTGTTTACACCTTTGAGGAAAATACAAGCTGCTTAAATACTCTGGAGTAAATCGCTCTCCCATCAAACTTGTCAAGGAGGCCAAGTTCTTGAGCCTAATTTTCGACTCCCATTTCACTTTTCTTCCTCATATCAAATACCTTATGAATATGTACCTGAGGGTCTTCGATTTGCTGAAAGTAGTTTCTAATTCAAAGTGGGAAGGGGATCTAACTCTCCTCCAACACCTATATAAATCATTGGTACGTTCAAGACTTGATTATGGCGCCATCGTATATGATGTAACCTGTAAAAGCCTGATTTGATTCCATTCACCCCCAAGGTCTAAGACTTCATCTTGGATCCTTTAGAACTTCTCCTGTTAGCAGTCGAGGCACATGGGCCTTCTCGTGCCCAAAGCCTTGTAAAATTATCTTTATACTACATTACAAAAGTATAGCCCTGACGTAACATTTAACATTCAGTCCTCATTGTGAGGATTTGTACAACAAAAAGTCAACCCGTGTTCTGCTTCATGGGTTGAGAATAACCATTCACTTCTTCTGCTGGCATTTAGTTTGAAAATATGTCTCATTCCCGTATACTTCCTTCTCATCTTTGACAATTAGTGAGACCTTACACTGCCAAAATATAAGAAGTAAGAAACTAACGACTTACAATACAAACATGAATAGCATCAATTCCAAAGAAAATATCATACATACAAATCCTTACTTACAGATGGGTCCATGGATGGTAGTGCAATGGCTTGTGCCACTGTCACCGGTTGCAGAACAATATCTTCTACAATACCAGATAACAGGTCTATTTACAGCAAAAGCAAATACCATACTAACCTCTCTTAAATATATTCAAAAATTTGAATTTAAATATTAACTCACTGACTCATTAAACTCAGCAACAGGTTGTTGTCCGCTTTATTTTGAGTCCGAGTGCGTTAAGTTGAATGTGGCAAAGATTCCCCAAACAGTCCCTGGAATGTGCACGTCGACCATGTCACCTAGAGGCACAACATCGCGAGGAGATTGGCACATGATTAACAATGCATTTCGTCCTTAAGAATCCTTAACGCAGCAGCTCTACATGCAGAACACTTGGACTTCAACAACGAAAGGGACATCCAGGAGCACCATGCGTCGACAGCACTCAGGACTCCACTGTAGGCGACCTGTAGTTCATCCACCACTAACAAAACGTCACAGGCAGGCGCTTGAGCAAGAGTAGACATCGTGGCCCTTGAAATCGTCATTGGTCTCATGTCCTCTTCAAAGATGAAAACAGATTCAATTTGTCCTGGAACCATGATTGCCGGCACAGGATTTATCGTCACAATAGAGGTGAAATAACAGATCTAACTGTAGCCTCGCATAATCGCTGTGGCAGGTGTGTAGTCATGGTTTGGGCAGGGATATCTCATACTGGACGTACTCCTCTGCACACGGCAGAACAGGATTCTGGCTCCTATTGCGGTACCATTCCTGCAAGGTATGCATAACCTCTTTACTTCAAGACGACAATGCTAGGTCCATAGGGGATTATCACAGAATTCCTTAGACAGTAAAGTGTAGAGAGGATGGAGTGGCCAGCATGCTTGCAGGACCTCATCACTACCCCCCAGTAGCAGTGGATCTCCCAAGACTCCGCAGAGTTCTAATAGAGGAATGGAATGCTTTTATGGAAGCTGTCTTTAGGAACTTGATAGGGAGCTTGAGAGCAAAGTACACCTGTTTGACGTGCGGGCATGGTACACAGAATATTGACTGAGCGAGTGCTTCATGTTTGGTCCGCACAACTGATGTTTCCAGGTGTTGTTTGAACTTGTTTTCTGTATGTCTCGATATGTCACGTTTGTCCACACATAAAGCATTATGATGACACTATTAGTTCTAATATTTCTTTGAAACATTTCTTGACATGTGCTTGACATGTATCATTTGAATCTTCATTAATGGCACCTTGTATATATGCATTACATTTCAGTGATGTTTGAACTGAACAGACTCAGGATATATAGGGACACTAGGGAGAAAAAAGGGGAAGGGCATTGTCCGGTGGTCACTACTGAACCTTTTAATCTCTCGAAACGAGCACCCCACAATATCTCATAACAGTGCAAACTCGCCGTAACTGATACAGGTAGCAAAAGCGAATGCTTCTAAATAAGACATGTTAACTTGCATAACATTGTTTTCTTTGTCAGATTCTTTGGGTGATAACGTTAACGTCACATAAAATTTAATTTCAGACGTAAAAAAGAAGTTACACGCACAACGTTTTTCACATAATGAGAGCATATGAACATAGTGCTTGAACATGAACATATAAAAGCTGTGCAAATATGTGTATATGTTTCCCATCTCAAAAAGTTTTCCATGTTTGGAACCCAAGTAAAGGAAATCGAAAATTTCAACAACTCCATAAATTAAAGAAATGCACGGAAAATGCATGTGATCGTGTATTTGCTAGAGAACCTGTTTGTTGTTGTTGTTGTTGTTGCTGTTGTTTGTTTGTTTGTTTGTTTTTAATTCTCGCTTTGAAACGAAAATACAATGTATACGAGTGTGCTTCAATAAGGTATAGCTTTGCAAAAGAATATATGTCCAAAGTTATTAGATATATTTACCTGAATCTGACCATAGCATGGTTTTTCTGCAGTGTTACGTACATTTCAATGGTGTGTAATCTGACTTTTGGTTCCGTATAGTTGGGTTGGGCTTTACGTCACATCTGCATTATTCCACCCATAAAGAGACGATGGTTCTGTATAGCCTGGATTGGGCTGGTATCCTACACTCAATGGCCATTCTCAGAACCCAAGGTCGGTCCTCTTGGACCAGAATGCAAAAAGCATGTGCTGTTGGTGATTTCGTTGAAAACAGGTGGGAGAGACTTCCTCCACAGGACAGGTTGTAATCCAGTAGAGCATATTTGGGACCCTGTGGGCCATAGAATAAGCCAGAGGGATCCTTCAGTACACGCAAAGGGTGCGCTGGAACACGACCTCCGTCTTGACGTCAGACCCTTAAAAGTAACCGTTCTTGCTAAAGTCACAGACACATATTTATCAGCACTACAGAATGAGTTTAAAAGGTTGAGGTTACCCATAAATTGCGTCTGTTTTATATTCTTGGTAGCCCAAAAGTATAATACCTTTATTGGGTATGCTTATTAGACTAGCTTTTTTCGTAAACGTTCGTAGTCCTACTAACTTCTTAAGCCCATTCTTAGCACACTGGCTACGACCAAAGTTAAGAATTCTTAGGGTTACGAAGTATTCGAGAATAAGGGACTAGAACTCATTTAAACAGCATATATTCTGTCACGTTTCAGGTGAAACGTACCAGCGTCATGCGTCGTCGTTACCAAATGTGGTTCCTGATTGGATCTGGAATCATAGGGATGCTGCTCTACATTCAATCCATGTTGTTGGCGATTGGTCATCATGCTCATGTGTCCATGGATGTGTTCAATCATCAGCTTGACTTCAAATTTCGGTTAGACAAGAAACCACAGCCTGTTCACCTAACATTCACACCACAACAGGATGTTCAACGAAATGCATCTACCCAAGCACTCACTCAAATTAACGACGAATCAGATATTCCAGGAAACAAGTCTACATATTTCATAAAACAGCGCTTCTTAAAACACTACGAAAGGGCCATAGAGTCAGGTCGTGTTCCCCCGCAGTGGCAGAAAGAGCTTTATCAGAGAATCTTATCAAACTCACCTCCAAAAACGCAGTTTTATCTCACCCATTTGTTGATGATAAGAGTGTATCAGTCAGACCTTGCTAAATGGACATACAGAGAGCTAAAACAATGGATGCATTACATGTTCATGATAGGAATAGAACACATCTACTTATGTGAACACAAACATCTCGGGGATGAGGACATGCAGACACGTCTTAGTCAGTATATTCATCTTGGTTTAGTCACCTACAGCGAAGTGACGACAAAGGTGGCCATGACAGCCCAAGTTGAGTGTTACCAGAAATGGGTCCTCCTGGAAGGAAACAATTCCAAGTGGATGACGAGCGTTGATATGGACGAATACCCGTACCATCTACAGGACAAAGAGGAGGGCTTTCTGAAGAGGTACCTCGAGGACGTAGAGGCAAAAAGACCAGACATCTCAGAACTACTTATGGACAATTATCTCATGCTCGGACAGGGAGACAGGAGCAAAAACATGACAATTGATAGAATTCGAAGATGCACGCCCAAACCTCTAAATAAACTCGTGAAACCACTGTTCAAACCGGCTTGTGTGAGACCTCAGATTCATTCTGGGGTTGTTAAAAAGGGCAGAAGGGTCCCGGCTAATCCCTCCCAGTTACGGATGCTTCATTACTGGGGGGCAAGAATGCAGAAGTGGGGCCCGGACACCGAGAAAATTTTACAGATGACTGAACCTTTTACCGACATGGTCAATGATTGGGTGGACCGACTTAGGAATAGTCTGTTATGTTTCGGAGAAAATGATGCTTTTTCAAATAATACTGGACCATAAAATGCTCCTCGGTGAAACGTAACATGCATATTTATGTATTTTTTAAAGATAATTTCAAATACACAAATTTTACGTGTGTTTGTTCCTGTTATGCTTTCATAATAATGTTGCCAATGGAAAGACGGTGACGTTACTGACGTTACGTTGTTGTTGCCCATTTTGATGTGACTACGGTGTTCCAATAGTTAAGGCGAATTAGTTCCTTACGCAGATTTGGGACCCTCAGATGGACGGTCACTGCTTCGAATTCCTGTAAATCCACCTGAAAACTAATTCGAAGTTGCACACCGGATCATGAATTTCACCAACTTAACTTTAGATTGCCATACTGATTCTGCTGACCAATATATAGAATATGTAGCTCTACTGCGTCCATTAAAACACTTTATCAGTCAATTCTAACATTTGAAATGCTTGCTCTACATACATAGGGATCTTTCATAATTTATGGCTAAGGGGTCATGATGATTTTTGGAGTGGCATGTGCAATGTGAATGACCCCACCCCCTGCTTGTCAGGTACAAAGTCAATGCCACCCCACCCTCCACCCACGAGCATGTGTACAAATTTCATGATCCCCTCACCTCCCCAGAACAAAATGAGTGACCCCCCACCCACCCACCCTTATAATCACCCCACTAGCCACAAATTATGACCGGTCCCGAGGGAGGTGTTGCATTTTCAAAATCGAACCCAGACCTCCGACGCAGTTTTATCAAGAATGCGTCCCTGTAAATCATTTTCGTAAAGGTTCTATTGCAGATATCAGAATAAAGAAAACAAGACACTGTATGTCGTGAATTTGGTACAACGGAGGACATAAGTTTGTAAAATGATCTGATCATGAACGTTTGCTTGGTTACGCTATGTGATTGTAATGGTGCAACGAGCATATGTCCATTTTCTCGGATAACCTAGATTTCGGGACAGTGTGTAGCTAGACAAAGTGTCCAACTGATACATTTTTAAAGGTCGCATGTAACCAAAATATCAAACATAAATAAAACACAGCTATCACTTGTTCGCGACATATAAACTGCATTGGTGATCGTGAAGAAACAATGCAACCAAAACATCAAGCATAATTAAAACACAATTATCACTTGTTCGCGATATATATAATGCATTGGTGATTGTGAAAAAACAAAATTAAAAGCGTATAATCGCAAGTCAAAACATAGAATATTTTGTACTTGGGTTTACCTCCTCGAAATGAAGCAGACGCGATACCGAACTTAGTCAGAGCCGTGAGGTGTGCACTCATGTGTAACGACGCCTTGTCATTGGCCACTGGTTTATTTGTCGACACGCTTAGCCGGCTCTTTGTTTGTGGCTTATAAGCACGATAGGTGTTAATTTCAAACTGCATCTGGTCAGCGATTGAAGTTGTGCATTGTATATTGTCATTAGTAGAGACAGGCAGGTAGACACATAGGTGTCTATAAACTCTGCGACAGAGTCTGCATGTCACATTATGTAACGAGAATATTATTTACTTGTTTGTGTTCACAATCAAGATCAGACTACTGCTCACAACCTCATACTCCGGGCAGGCATACTGTTTTAAGCTCTGCGAACCTACTCACTGCGCATGTGTTATGAGCGTAGCGCAGCATAGCTGTTGAAATCACTTTTCCCCCAGCGCTGGGGGAATATTGGTGAACGGTTTAAACTCTTTTTCCGTCATGAGAAACTTAAATAATCCTTTATGGCTTTGGTAATCCATTAAGATCCAACTATCTATTCTGATATGGACCAAGGTCAATAGTTTATGTTTTAACAGTCTCTTTGGTCTTTTCATTAATGGACACACAGTCAGGTGTATAAATTCTGAGGTTTTATTTTGTTTCTGTAATTTTTTGTTTTCAATACAAAGATTCATGTCACCATATCGTAAAAAATGCTGAAATTTCAGTTTATCAAGCTTCATGTCCGCTGTGCGCACCTCGTTGATATGTAACTGATGTGTTTAGTAAATAGAGACAGGATATTGTTGGACATGGCTGAATACATGTAGGACTGCTGCCGTTGTGACAGATTGTGTTTTCAATGTATATGCATGTCAGTAGGTACAGGATACGGCCGTCAGATAAAAGGTGACTGTAGACGTTGAAAAGTTGAATTAATCAGCACATATCACAGGAATGCTTACTATTTGGAATTTGTCCGTCACTTTGAATATTGAATCCACACCATTGCTGGTGTAGTGTATTTATAGTTGATGTTGAGATCATTGTGCGTTAGGTGAATATTGTGTACTTTGTATAGATGGTACAGACTATATATTTACAAAAGGCCTTATGTATTACGTAAATTATGTTTATTTAAAAGATTTCGTGGATTGGATGAATATTTTGTATTAAAAAGGCATTGTCACTGGTTGAATATTGTGAAATGGAAATGTCTTGTATATTGGCCGAATATTGTGTATCAGGAAAGGCACTGTGTATTGCATGGATATTTTGTATTGGAAGAGTATTGTATAAAGGCTGAACATTGTGTATCAAGAGATTTGTTTGTATAAACATGTACTGATCTTCTTTCTGTCTTCCTGAAATTACTTTTTCCCACACCGCTTGGGAAAAATTAGTGAATCGTTTGAACTCCGATTTCGCAGGCTCTTTTTCATCGCAGTTGTTTTTGGTTTTTTTTTTCAACTTTATTGGTTGAATAGGTATTTTTGATGAGTTGAATCGGTAAGTGCATACCGAAAGGTATTAGAATCTGCAAAAATGTGTTTTACGTTGCATGGGACCTTTACAACGTAAGTGATACAAACATTTGAAACAAGGATAACATATACATAACCTAATAGTGAGTATTTACAAAAGACAAAGTGTATACTCACTGTGCAGCTATGGGTAATTTTTAGTTGTTTCAGCTCTTTGTATCACTTGTCAAAAATCATAGTTTATTGCATTTGAGGCCTACGGCCCACATACAAATGTACATTTTCACATATTCAATATAAAAATATATACAATACACTTAAAAGACAAAACGAAAACTCTAAAATTTTGTAAAATTACGATTTGTTAAATGATTTAATAGTTCATTTGTAAGTTTCATACTATGTTTGACTAATAATGATATATTATAAATATCATTATCATTTTTGAGAGAACATGAATGATGCAAAACCATGAACCGGTGGTCTTGACAAAATAGAGTGTGGAATGTACTTGCTTCTGTCAATGGAGGAAGATGGACAAACTAGCATATAAAGAGGATTTCATTCTCACATATTCCTGTTCTTTTCTAAGGACCCTCTTCTGCCTTTAGTTTATTGATGATTAAATCCAGCAACCAAGTATAATAATATAAAAATCATTTATCTCAAATATTTAGAATTCAAAATGGACAAATATTTTCTCAGGCTAAAGGAAACTTTTTTTAAATTTTCTGTAACAGCCATACCGTGAGCTACCATAAAGGACAGAACGCCAATCCTGATAGCACACATCAGTAGGCTTGGCTCTTAAAAGTTATCTAAAACTTTAGTCATATTTCCAATGGTTTGGTTCATCCAAATAAAACCCAAACCACGAAAGAACAAACTGTCTCTTACATTGGGATGCCCATGTGATTTTACCGACGTTGTACAAATGTAAAAGCCACATATAGTGTTATAAGCCAGCTTTGGAGTAGTATCACGGCGGGGACACCAGAGTTGGTCTTCACACGTTTTGGCTAAACTGTTAACCGGGAAATTGTCTGAATAAGAACTTTATATATGCGTGAAACAACAAAGAACTGTGATATAATTTAAAATCGTGTTATAGATTTAACTAAGTTAATAAATTAATACAAAGTGATCATTGTGTCAGTTCAATACATCGTGGCAATGCAGTTTCTAAGTTAATGTGATAGAAGAGCAAAGATGATGGCGATGAGGGCAATACTGACCTCTCGGCAACACTATTACACAGGAAGTCAAGTTTCCACTTCTCCGGCTCTGTTGTGCAGCATCTTGCAATATACACGAAAAGATTCAGAAATAATGAACACTGCAGTACTTTCCAGAACTTTCTGTATGAATCTGGTCTAACATAAGTCTAAATGCATGAGTATAGGTTACTAGATTGTCACGCTGAGTGAAATAAATGTAGAGTTACATCGACATCATTTCAACCACTGAGTGAGTACAAAAGGTTTTCATGTACAGTAAAGACAGTCATGTTATAAAATACACTCAGCAAACGACTATTAAATAACTAGACTATCACGGTTGATGTTTTGTATGTATACATAACATATATCACCATATATAATGTAACAGCTCCGGGTGGAGCGGCACTTGAGACAACACGAGACGCAGCGTCGTACAAAGAGTGGAAGCTATATTTTTGAGTACACCTCTGATATAGGCCGAATACTTAGTATGCAGCTTGTAGAGTCTGGCAGAGGCTACTAGGGGAAGGCGACGAGGGAAGGCTGACACTTGATGGCGGGACTGGCTGGTCAGCTCGTCCCTTCAAATCCCTGGTTTGCCTCTTCTGCCGGTCTGCCCACGCCTTTCCCGTTGTCTGCCTTCTCTGCAGGTCAGCTCGTCCCTTCAAGTCCCTGGTTTGCCTCTTCTGCCAGTCTGCCCACGCCCTTCCCTTTGTCAAAAAGAAGAGAGACAACCCAGTCGATTCATGTTGGACCAATGGTGCGACATGAACTTTCCAGTTCCTCGGTTGACTCGTTCGTACATACCATTTCTCATTGGATGGTAAGGGGTAGTCTGTGACTTGTCTATCCTGAGCAGCTGGTATAATTCTTGCATAAGTTTTCAAATGAAATTACTTCCCTTGTCGAAGTGAATACGTCTGGGGATATCATAGTGGACACCGAGGTTCTTGAAAAAGATCTCTGCTGTTCTTTTCAGTCATGTTCTTTGTTAGATAAGCCTGAGCATATATTGGATAAAATGATCTGTCACCACAAGAACATGTTGCTGACCTCCCTTTGATGATTCCAGGATCAGGAAATCCATGCATAGGAGCTCAAAGGGCTGCGATGTTTCAATGCTGACCATCGGTGGTCTCAATACAGTTTTTCGTCATAAATAAGAGCCACATCTCGGGTCATTCCAGGCCAATAAAATCTTTCACGAATCAGTCATAGAGTCCTATCCCTTAATAGTTGTCCAGCATTGTCATGGAGTGATCGTAATGCTGCTCTTCGGCATTGAATTGGAAAAAAGTTGATCCTCTTTCTCTCCATCCTTCAGGGAGACCCGATACAATACTCTTCTCTTCAGTCTTAGATGACTGTAGATCTTGATGAGTGCTGTTATACTGTCATCATCGATACACAGTATTCTGTCGCACCTTGTCTTGTCACTTGAAAAGTGAAAGTAGATCAGGTTTGGTCCTTCCCTTGAGCTCTTCTCCATTCTCTCACACTGACTACACACTGATCATCACTGATCAAGGTATCATCAACAAGAGTAGCTAAGACACAAAGACTGTCCATGTAGATGGGTGAAGTAAGCGCATTGATAATAGTTTTAACCGAATCAAGTTGCACTTTGTCCTGTTCTGAAGGATGGAGTCTGTAGTCTAGACAGCGTGCTGGCGTCAACATTAGCTTTCCCGGGTGGGTACTTGATAAAGACGTTGTAATTGGAGAGAGATGCCATCTATTCCCAGTAGCGTCCAATCTGACTGATGTCAAGACGTATGTTAGTGGATTGTTGTCGGGAATGACAACAAAATCATTGCCATACAGGTAGTCGTGGAATTCTCGGATACTGCCCACGTCACATAGAAGCATGCAAGCTTGTGTACAGAGTAATTCCTTTCAGATGGTTAGAGTCGTAGATCGTACATCTTGGGTACTTGCATCTCAAATGGTTGTTTACAATCCTAGGACTACGTGGCATTGAAAGACGATTCTTAAGCTCCTGGAAAGCCTGTTCATGAGCTGCTCCCCACTCCCATTCAGTTTGGTGACCGTGTCGCCCTTTCGACTTCTTTGTTGTGGTCTTGGGCATCAGAATAGATACGTCTTTGAGAAACATTTCACAAACTTCAAATAATATCTGGCAAAACCCCAAAACTTCTTGACATCTTCTGGACTAGTAGGTGTTTTGGATCGTATTCTCTTCATCTAGGTCTGCCTCTATTACACTTGCACTAATGACATAGAAGACATACTTGACTCTTTGTTTGAAGAACGTACATTTCCAGTGATGCAAGCTTCAGTTCACATTCACGGAGGCATGTTAGAACTCTTTCAATGCCCTCCAAATGTCCTTTGTATATCCGTGGAAATATTATTATTTGTAACCCATCCAGGCATTGCTCTATGTTGGTAAGGTTCTGGGGAGTTGGCGAATATAAAAGGCAATGGATTATATTCATAGAATCCCAGTGGCCCAACAGTGAAAGCTGTCCATTCTTTATTGCATTCCTGGTTTCCACTTTTCATGTCCAGTATTGTAAAATATTTCATACCCAGAAAACAATCTAGCATCTCCTCTATTCTGGATAGAGAGTAAGAATCCTTGATCATACGTTTAATTCAACTGTCGGAAGTTAATGCACATCCTCAACTTGCCGTCCTTCATGCGAGCAAATACCACACTAGATGCCCAAGGGCTATGCGACTTCCGAATTACTCCAGCTGATAACAATTGATGCAAGTGAGGCTGAACTTCATTAAACGTAGAGGGAGGTATCCAGCGATGTCTTTGCTTAGGCCTTCTTCCTCCATGTCAGTATTCTTCAGTATAAAAGCCATACCTATACCACAGCGTGGGTCCTGAAGTGTTACGGATTGACCCTTGCATAACAGAGTCTGTGAAGGAACAACTATAGTACGGATTGTCTCATTAGAGAGATGAAATATGGACGACCATCACAAGAGATAATGGCTGAGGCAATGTCAATATCTTTGCTGATACGTGACTTCAATAGAGCCTCTCTATGGTAACTTTTTCCTCCAGCACATTCAATGTCGAACATGCTGCCTAGGGGCTCCAAGGGAATGTGTTGCAAATACGTATCATAAAAGCCCGGTGTTCAATGAGGCTCGCGACTGAACATTGTCAGCTGGAATGTCTGCTTCATTAGCCTGTCCTACAAGTCCCTCTAGTTGTGTGTCCCTGGGGTGCTTTGATGAACCTAGGGCTATGTGTCCACGGTATCCACATCTAAAGCATACCAGTTCTTGATGACTCCCCTGATCCCACTGTGGTGGAAGTTCCCTTGCTGTTGCAGGTGTCCTTGGCATAATTTTGGTTATCTCCAGATAAGATTCTTCTATCCCCTAATCTTGCCCTGCTGCTCCCATGACTACCAGGCTGGCGAGAACCATTCCGCGACTCATCCTTTGGTATATGTTCCGTGTAAAAACTGTTGTGAGGAATAGAGTTACCAGGCAGATTTGAGTGATGAGACTACTGGCCTCCAAGAGACTTGTCTCGCCTTGGCTGGGACGTCTGATGATATACACCAGCTGTGTCCTGTATTTCTACTCGTAGCTGTTCTACTGCAGACGTCAGTGATCACTCTTGGAATCTTCATCATCATGTACGGCCACCTTGGCAGAAGCATGGCACTTCTTTGTCACAGATGTGGATAGATCCCGTTTCATGTTATATTCTATTTCATCATTGAGATGCAAAGCTCTTCAAAACCAGCATGTGGGTCAAATTTCTGCCCGGATACAACTTTTGTTTTGGTTTTCAGACCACTCCAGAAAATGTTTCTTAACATTTCATGCTATTCCGTTATACAGCATGATGCTCTGTGATCTGTGACAGTAAACGTTCTAGGCGGCAGACCCTACTAGCAATATCTTCATCCTCCCTGTGAGTGGCATTATAGAATTGTGCCATATGGACTTCCTGGTGCCTAACTGTAACACTGATGCTCTGCAGTTTGGATAGTAGAATTGTGGTTGAAGCTGTAGACCCAAATCTCATGTCCACTTTAGCCGCCTCCCCTTTAAGAGATCTCTGGGCAGCCTGATTCATAACGTCTAAGGCATAACCTTTTTACTGGAATAAACAATCAACTTCATAAGACCAGAGGTCAAAAGGAGCATCCTTTCCTGTTGCACCTCCGTGAAACAGAGGTAGTTTTGAGAATTGGTGATAAGCCACAGTCTGGCCTTTGCTCTCCACTACAGCAGGTGGTGCTGTCTTGGTGTGCAGATCGGGCTCTTGTTTTATTAAGGGACAGGTTGCTGAGCCATTCCTTGGATCCATGCTTCAGGTCCTCCGGTGACCGACCCTTTGGATCTATTCCAAGCTTCCGGAATACATTAGCTACTGACTCCAGCTTCCCTTCCTTACACTCCGTGATGCCAGAGAACGAATGAGAACAAAGTCAAAGCAACGTCGAATCAGATAAAAATAGCTTACAATGGTAGGTCTGTGAATGGGCAACCGTGAATGTATGGAAACGAAATAGTCGACGCCGGTTTGATGTCCATCGGTCATGGATGTGTAAGGCACGTGTCAATGCAGACAAAAACATAGTCGTTTATTGTGGCAAGCATGCCTTGCTGAAGACCTATTCTACTTGGATCTTCATGGGTCCACCATCCTAGGGACCGTGGGGGTCTTACAGTAACTTCCTACCTGCGTGGACCCTAGCAGGATTTACGTCATCCTTCATCAGTAAATTTCGTCATCGTTACAATTACAAGAATTCTGCTATTAAATCCTAGGCAGTGAGAAATAGTCCTTGAATGATATGTTCTTACATACCCTCTCAAGAGGACAATTGGTTTACGCTACTTCAAGCCCCTTTAGGGTACAGCCAAAAAGGATCGTAGTTGTGTAGCCATTCAACCAGATTCAAATTGCTTAAACTTCTGAAAAACAGTATTAAATCAAACTTTATCAGTTAAATCTATATATTTCAAAATTACCAAATGGCAATGTATATTATTAAAAAGGTGTACCAAATTCAGTGACATATGTCATAGCACACCACTGTCTCAAGTCATAAAGGCGTGCTCTAGCCTCTTTTGTATAAGTGTCAAATTCTGTTATGATGTTCTATAACTATTTTTAAAAACACATGAAACTCACTCACACCCTCTACATTCTCAACATAGCCTCAGTTAAAAGTAACTGGTCAGTTAAAAGACTCTGCTCGGTTAGACTTGGCCATCGCTGCCAAAATCAACTTTCACGTAACTGATGTTTTCCGAAATGTGTTCGTTTACCTAGAACAGTAGTAAGAAAACGTAAGTAGCACTGTGTAATCAAAATGTATAATAAAATAATAATATGATACGATAAGACTGCGACATATCAAGGTCAACAAACCTGAACTTGTCCTTTTTTAAAAAATTAGGGAGTGATTTATATCACTGAGTGTGTGAGTTCAGTTGGATGCCGCTTTTAGCAACATTCCAGCAATATCATGATGGGAACAGCAGAAACGCTTCACACATTGCACCCATGTGGGAAATCGAACTTGGGTGTTCGGCGTGAGGAGCGAACGCTTTAACCACTAAGCCACCCCAAACCGTAACATAAGACATACGATAGTCAAAGCGCTAAGGTTGTTTCGTGGACACAAATGAAACCTGACATGTTAACAATAACATGACTTATCCCACCAGGTACCGATTCACTGATGGGTGACCAGGGGCAGTTTCTAAGCATCTAAGGTGAGACAGTCACGCATCCAGTGATTCAACTGATGTGTGACCACCAAATTAATCTTCTCTGAGGCGGGAACGCATTACCTGACAGAATGTATCCTATGTTAGCAAAGATACGATGTGCAAGATACGATATAAAACCGTATGGACAAATACACACCTCAAAAGATTTAAAGCAAATCATGTTTAAAGCATACAAATATTTGAGTGCTGAATAAGCACTATTACTTTTCACTTTGTAATATAAAACCGCTGACTTGAGATATACCCACCTTTGCAAATATCACATGAGACACAGTTCATGTTATATTTTAACAATAATCGAAGTTCTACTCGACCATGGTGAGATTTTATGTGCGCTTTCCGTTATGGTGCTTTGTTCAGCACATGCTTGCATTCGTTATTATGCCTTTACTGGCAAACAAGGATAAGTTGAGCACCTACCTGACAACTGACTCATATAAGCATATGTATGAGTGTCTCCCACTGGCGTTGCTCATTGTGGACGAAAGGGACCCGGATTGTCCGCGATAAAGTGTAGTGCGATGGGAGAAGCACGGGGCCTATCTCATGAGCAAGGTGTGTGCAGCTACACGCAGAATCAATTTCATCGTCATATACTGCACACGCGCCAGCATCTGCTCTCCCTTTCACAAACCAAATGGGTTTGCTCATTGCCGTGTACCGCCTACTTCTCGTAAACACCTACTCCGCGCCGGTCCAACTTATCCTTATTTGCCAGTGGAATATTTCCCATGGATACCTTGAATACCCTTTTTACATGTAGTGCCAGCTGGCGAGCAGCCATGTTTGTTTACATAAGCTCTCACACATCGGGGAAAGAAACATCGAAGAAAGTAATATTTAAAAAGTAACTACCCGCATTTATATAGTCATCGTAACTCACATACCACAAAGGGCTCAAGCAGGTAGCAAAAGTACCAAGTCCCTATTTTCCTAGTATGGTGATGTACATTCAGTAGTTTTATATTACATTGTCTGCTTTAATTGAAATGTTTTAATTTTCCATGCTCGATTTGTTTTCATATCTGTGATACCCTAGTATTTTACTGTCCATCGTCGACGGGTTTTACTCTTGAAAATGTTTTCATTTTCTTATTGTGTCAGTTGTTGAGGTCACGATGTGGCTGAGATATTGCCGATGTGAGGTTAACTCACTCACTCACTCACTCACTCATACCAAAACGTCTTTGATTGGAAGCTATACACATTACTGGTGAAGCTTTATGGATGCTAACTTCACCATATGAGGAACACACAGGTTTTGGTTTCTATACTACACATAATAAGTTAGGGATGTTAGTATTTTATGACTGATATTTTATCAGTGTGTCATTGGATACATAGATAATTATTCAAAATTTAAAAATTTGCATACATACCTAACTTATTTGGTTCAGTATATTTTCGCTCCATCTACGGGTGAATGAAACACAAGGAAACAGGTATATCTATATACATTGTGTAGAGTATGAATTAAACTCCCAAACATTTCAGCAAGACCAATAGGCTGGTTAGATGTAAAACTTGCCAAAACTTATCTGCCTGCTAAAACTTTAGGTTTGACAAGCGACATAGTTTATCATCCAATTCGAATTCATGGTTTATTTTTACGAATGAATAGACAATGATATATTATCCTGGAATATACATTCCTAAATTTTAACCCGACCGTCGCGCAGGGGAATTTTGAGAATCTGGCAGTCTCTGATTGTCTCTAATTGGAATCCTGAGAGGGTACGTAAGTCCAAAAACATTCATAGTAAATTTAAGTCTACCAGGCTTTTAATCGTAGTATTCCTGTTGTTTTAATTTTGGCTAGCATATTGTACACTCGCCAGCGGCTGAAGGGATGGTGTAAATCCAACTAGGGTCCATGCAGGTAGCAAAGGTACTGTAAGTCCCCATGGTCCCTAGTATGGTGATCTACCTTCTGTTGCTGGCGATCTATAGCCTGTTTTTATATTGTATTGTCTGAATATTGATATTAGTTTTAACTTTCCAAGCTGGCTTTAATTCAAATTGTGATACTGTAGTTGTTTTACTGTCCTTTGTCGACAGGTTTTATAACACACATATATTCCTTTTCAGTGGTTTGTTCCCGTCACTATATGGCTGAAATATTGCCGATGTGACGTTAAATATTAACTCACTCACACTCACTCTCTAATTGGAAATGGTAATGATTAAGACATTTTTCCAGGTGTAAGTAGTCATGTTTGGTGATCACGCGCTGATAGGTAATGGAAAGGGTGATAATGACAATGATGAGTGAATGAGTTGTGTTTTATGTCGCTTTCTGCAATATTCCAGCAGTATCACGGCGGGGGACACCATTGCCCACGTGGGAGATGGACCCCTGGTCTTCGGCATGACAAGGCTACCCCACCGCCTTTTGGAAGCCACCACGGATATCTAAACACGAAGTTCCAAGCTCTGGGCAGGTACTGTACCTGGTCCAGTTTGATTTCCTTCGGGCCTTGCGACAGTCCCAGCGCTGTTTTGTTTCTCGTATAGCCCAGGCTTACAGGTGATTGTTGCTAAAGAAAGGTTGGGGCAGCCCTCAGTATTCTTTAAATTAAAGCTTTGCAACCTGTCGGGCTTAAACTAAACATGTGGCTTGCTAAGCGCCTGGTTGTTGTTTTCCATCAGCACCAAGAGGATGTTTGGCCACACACAAATTCAAAGACTCCGGATGCAAGCTGTGAAATATCATCCTTAATTATATTAAATATCTGTAGGTGACCGTAAACAGCTGATAAACCAATAAGGTCACGGACACACGTACAAAACCATTCAACGGGACATAACTGCTGGGGGAACTCAGTGATCGCGAATGCGCAAGCTCATAGAGATGACAGTTCTTCAGACTTAATCGGAAACTTCAGTCACAGACCGAAGAAGCAGGATGGAGTCAAACCAAAGGTACGTTATTTTATATGTCATGATATTATCAGAAGCTATTTATGAATTTCAGAAACCAAAAAACTGTTTTCACTGGCTAGATTGTACAATTTCTTGTTGTTTAACATTCACTGCCGTGCGAAGTTGTACCACTTATACCAAGTGCCCAGAAGCGCCTGACAAAATGGCCACGGACCAAGGGCCAGGAAAGGGGTTGACCTAATTAAAAAAGAACGGAGTATCAATCGAAACAGTCTAAACAGCGAGACAGTTTAGGTATTTGGAAAGAATGAATGTTACTACTGCTGTCAATGATCTCATATGCCAATCCGCTAGGCTTTAAACGTCTTAGTTTAGATCTACTAGATAAGGGTGAAAGTATGCACAATGAAATGTTTCTCCAGGCCAAAAGCAAGATATGATAACTGAATGCATATTTTGATTATCAATATTTACCAAAAAACTATCATAACTGATAACTGCTGTCTAAGATTATCTGGGAATTACAAATTCATACAAATTGTTTGTGAAGGAATTATAATGGATGTTCAGTGAGTGAAAGTACAATTACAATGATTGGGGTCTGTTTTGTTTAAGGCCGCACGGCAATATTCCCGCTATATGGCAGCTGTCTGTAAGTAATCCAGTGATAAGTAGCATGAACATTGATCTAAGCAATTGGGATGCGGTGACAGTCAGCAAACCTGACTACCCTATCCTTTTATATTGTAGTATTAAAGCAGTTAGTTGTGGCAATAAAGAGAATAATGATTATAATCTTCAAGCTGTTACAATGGTCAGGCCATCTGAAATTTATGTTTCAGGTCATTCTGTAGCATTTGGGATTGATTCTACCGGAGCTGTAAAGGTTTTTGGCTAGTGTTAACTCTGATTCTAAATGTGGTAGCAATTACAACAGTGCTCCATAAATAGAGGATAATGATAGGATTGAGTAATATCATACTATTTTTACAACATGAGTGACTAAATATTGGTATTCTTAGGCATGAGTGTTGCAAACATAGCATGACAAGGGTACAAATATAATATTCTGTTTATTATCGAAGTCGTCAAATTGAAGATTATACCAAATCTAGTGTCTTACATGGACTGGCTACCTGCATGTTGAAAGCAACATCATAGAAGAAAAGTGACATCATAGCATTGTTCATGTCCTCACATCACCATGACTAAGTGATATTTTTGCCCTAGGGCATTGTATGAAAAATTTGAATCCCTGATATTTTCACAACTATAGGTATTGACGTTACATACCAGTGTGTAAGTGTGTGTGTGTGTTTATCTGTGTGTGTATGTGTGTCTGTGTGTCTCTGTCTGTGTCTGTGTATGTCTGTGTATACTTCACCAATTAAGGGTGTCTGGAATGCCGAAACCATGACAAGAATGAAGTCTGTTTGCCTTGTGATGTTCAGCTAGTTCAATATTATAAGCTGAAGCTCAAGTTATTTATTTATTTTTTTATTTCTCTCCTGCCTTAGGGTTTTCTAAGCAAAAAATCCATAAAACAAGAAATGACAAAAAAACGGTCTGGCCTAATTCATGTTATGTTTAGTTGTTGTCGTCGTTGTCATGTTTCATTTTTATAATTTCTGTTTTGGGCTTTGTTTGTTTATTCATGACACCACTGAGACATGAAAAACACTGTATGCTATGCCAGAGACCATATAATAGATGGCCATGCTTCCACAGCTTTCTGTCATCGTGATGGTGACACCGTCCAACTGAAATGAATTAAATGCCAGTCGGCTTGCTGTATACTTTTATCAGTAAGTTATAATTAAGTGTCACTGACTCTTTTGAGCAGGTCACGGGAACATTGAAAAATTTGTTCAGTTTAAACATGTTAAATATATATTCAGCTAAAGCAAGCGATAGGTGATGATTTTTGGAAAGTAGTTGTAATGACAGTATCATGAGCCAGGTCATGTTGGCCTAGATAAGGCGGTTAGAGTGATCTCCCTTGATTGTATGCTGTATCTTTGACCAGAGACCATATAACAGATTATCAATGACACACCAGTAAAGCTGAAACTGGATACAGGTGCTCAGGATAATGTGATGTCCAAGGAGCTGTTTTAGTCTCCAGAGGAAAGATGCCTACAAAGTCTAAGACTAAGCTAGTGTCAGATTCGGTCAAATGTGTTGTGTCCATTCACTTGTGCATACTCATGGCACTGCAATAAGATCAGAGGATAATATACAAGAAAATATACATGGTGGATTAGAAGAGTTAGTAGGTGCTGTTGAAAAGATTTTCAAGCACCATTTGAAGCTTTTGAGAGATCTGAAATTTTAATGTTGAAAGGTACAGAATTCCATGAAACGCATATGGAGCTGTATGTTAGAATGTTTGCCGAATTCACAGTGAGTTAGTCTAGTTGTTAATGGGTTCGCTCATAACACCAAAGACCCAGGTTCGATTCCCCACAAGGGTACAATGTGTGAATCCTATTTGTTGCAATCCCCTCTCCTGATGTTTGCTAGAATATTGCTAAAAGCAGCATAAACCCAACTCACTCAGTCATTTGCTGAATGAAGCTATGCAGATCTTGGTGATGGTAAACAAGAGCTGGTACTGGGATTAATGATTTCTGGTTTGGGTGTATTCTGTTATAAGATCAGTAGACAGTGCAGAGGAGGTTGAATTCAATATGAGATACATTTCTATTATTTTTAGAGTCAGGAGGAGTGCTCGAATCAAGAAGCGACCAGAACGTTTCTACGATTCCAGTTACTTCAAGAAGTTGCGTGGCACCAGCAGGTCCAGTCCACGGCCCAAGCCAACCTCTGCTACAGTCAACACCATCTCAAGAAAATGGTTGGAAGATGGCAGCAGACACTACCGCTCCATCACCGATAACCTATGTTTGACCTTGAGGAAGCATCGTCTCAATCTGGCGCTTAACTGTTATGACAAGGCATTGGCCCTTGCACAATCACCGGAGGACAAGGCATCAGCATCCAAGAACATGGGCGTGGCTTCATGGAAGATGGCGTCTATGTTGAAGCAGGATACCAACGCTGAAACTCAGGTACACAAAAAACAGCTGAAATTGACCTATATGCAGTGAAATTGTTGCTAGTCTGAATGCTGTCATTCTAGCCAGTTTTGTTAGAAAGATGCATAACATCAGATGTGAAGTAACTGTAGGGAATTTCCTTTGGCACCACCTTCAAATTTCAGTGTATATTGGGGACTACAATTCTTTCTTGTTTAATAATCATAAAACTTTTAGCAATACTTTTTAACAACTGTGACATATAACATCCACGGCATTTGGCTTTGGTTAAGATGTGCTAAAGGTAGTTGACTGTGTTTCATCCACAAGTCATATTTGGTCAGTTCTGGGGGTGGGTGCAAGGAGTAGGTATTGTAGAGAATTTTCATATTGCGATATATTGTGTTGCAAAAGCATGCATCCCAATATGTATTGCAATATGTTGAAAGTAGTTTGCTCTTTTATTAGCAAAACACTGCTTGTTGATGCATGATTTATAAAGCAAAAGCACACCAAAATCACTATGCTTGATTACGCTCTATACAAATTCTTTACGATGATAAAACAGAAATGTAAATGATATTTGGCATAAATGAAATAAGGAAAAGAAAAATTTAGCATCAACACAGTGTTTACTAGTTTGCACTAGTTTCCATTCCCAAATAGCCCTCAGACAGCAACTTGATCTGGTCAGGATAATATCAGGCATCATCGGTCATTAATGAATAAATATTTAAAACATTCAGATCCAAAACGATGCGAAAAGGGTCTCGTTTAAAGGTGAAGCCATCTCTTTATTTGTCCTTTAGGTCAGTTTCTACTTCACACAAGCCATGAGGTATCTCCAGCATGCCCAAGACTATGGACATAGCATGACAGAAGAATGGAAAGGGAAGCTGTGCACTATTGGAACACGCTGCTGGTCCGAGGCCATGAACAAGTATGATGACTTTGACATTGAGGACAGGGTCAAGGCCATAGCACCTTTTCTTGAATACATTCTCTTGCCCAAGTTAAAGGCTGAGGCATACCTGGAACAGGCACAGAATTATTTCAAGTGTGGGATCACTGTCCTCCAGGTTGGAAACTACAAAGAATGTTTGTCCTACATGCGTGACTGCAACTTTCCTTTGAATGAGGCCCGACGGTTTGGGTCAGGTTGTGTACTGTCTGAAGTGGACCTCTTGGAGAAAGATGTCTTCATCCATACGTGTGTAGCAGAGTCTGTGCAAGCAAGAGAAACAGGTAGGAATGTCTCTGTAGTATATGGGGTCTAATGGCCCGAGAGACAAGTAGGAATGTTTTTGTAGTGAATTGGGTCATATGGCCAAAGAGACAGGTAGACATGTCTTTGTAGCAGAATAGGTCTAGTGGACAGGTGGACAGGTCTTTGTCGCGGAAGGTGTTTAGTGGCCAGAGAGACAGGTCTTTGTACCAGAATAGGTCTAATGGCCAGAGACAGGTGGACAGGTCTTTGTCGCGGAAGGAGTTTAGTGGCCCGAGAGACAGGTCTTTGTAGTGGAACAGGTCTAATGGCCAGAGAGGAAGGTACACTGGTCTTGGTGGCGGAAAGGGGTTTAGTGGCCCGGGAGACAGATCTTTATCGTGGAACAGGTCTAATGGCCAGAGAGGAGGATACACTGGTCTTTGTAACGGAATAACACTAGTGACAGAGAGAAGGATACACTGGTCTTTGTAACGGAATAACACTAGTGACAGAGAGAAGGATACACAGGTCTTTGTAAAGGAATAGCACTAGTGACAGAGAGAAGGATACACAGGTCTTTGTAATGGAATAATACTAGTGACAGAGAGAAAGGTACACAGGTCTTTGTAACGGAATAACACTAGTGACAGAGAGAAAGGTACACAGGTGTTTGTAACGGAATAACACTAGTGACGGAGAGAAAGGTACACAGGTCTTTGTAGGGAAAGGGGTTTAGTGGCCCGAGAGACAGGTCTTTGTAGTGGAACAGGTCTAATGGCTTAGAGAGAAAGGTACACAGGTCTTTGTGGCGGAAAGGGGTTTAGTGGCCTGGGAGACAGATCTTTATCGTGGAACAGGTCTAATGGCCAGAGAGAAAGATACACAGGTCTTTGTAACGGAATAACACTAGTGACAGAGAAAGGTACACAGGTCGTTGAAGCGGAATAGCTAGTCAGACTAGCTATGCCTGAAAGTTACCAGCTCCTAAAATATTTCACTAGTCCGAAATTTGAATG
Organism: Haliotis asinina; assembly: GCF_037392515.1. Classification (NCBI taxonomy): domain Eukaryota; kingdom Metazoa; phylum Mollusca; class Gastropoda; order Lepetellida; family Haliotidae; genus Haliotis; species Haliotis asinina. The sequence continues at coordinate 11,267,878 of NC_090290.1, read as the reverse complement.
TAGACGTGAGTTTCATTGTGAACTTGCTAATATGATGAATATTGTTTTCAGTCCATAACTTTGTATGATTTAGAAGCATGTATCAACTTAATAAGTCAGGGAGAGTGATATATTTACTAGAGTTGTGACGATATATTCGAATAATCATATCCAAATTAGACGATACAATACTTGCTAAAAGGTCCCCTACATTTCAGTTGGTTTTATTCATACATAATCGTGAATTTCGCAGCTGATGAAAACAACTGGGGAGCGCCATGTTTCAGGTTACTAGGCGACGAATCTCGCGAGATTTTGGCACTTCTCACAAGTGCACAGGAAAAATGGCCGCTTACGACATAGTGTTTTAAAAGCCTGGAACGGGATATCAAAACAAGGTGTGAAAGCATTTTACTATCGAGAGATAAAACTTAAGTGTATTCAGTGTACAGATCAGGCCATTGTTTACCATGTTCACTTGTTTGAATGTTTAAGGTTGATTGCAATTTCAAACTTGTAACAGAAAGATGTGTTATTCACAGATGTGTTGCTCATTATCGTTATTTTGTATCATTTTGATGGAAGCAAATGAAGGCAAGACTATCATACATTTGTTTTCATTTGTTCATTAAAAGGTGATTGTGATGCTTTGTTGATGATTCTCTCTTCTAGGTTTACAGATTCATGAGTCACTGAAATGTAAAAAATCATATCAGGTTGTCAAATGAATGAACAAAGTCCCTTTATTTCCAGACAGTATACTGTGATACGTATCGTATCATATTGTATCATATCATATCATCGTATTGCAACACAAGTATCATGATACATATCATATCACAATAAACCTGTATCATCACAACTCTAACATTTACAAAATCACCCCGTTAAAATTCAGTAGCCCATCAGGACAGTCAATGTAGATATATACAGGCCCGATTCTGGTGGGCCAGTGATCAGAAGGAGATTAATCCAAGGGAGGATTGTATTAATGACGTGACTTTTGAACATGTTACAATGGCTACAGGTGATGCACTGTTTACCCAGTTGGTTGTTGAAGAGGAGTTTCTCAGTTTCACACGGGTCTACGATGTCATTGACCTCTACCACAAGGTGAGCGAGATTAGAGTAACTCCACACTGAACAATGTTACCATCACAATTTACATATGTATCACAGAATCAGCTCGATGTTAGGCCCAGTGGTGTTCCAATGATCAAAAATAATGAAAACTTGATCGAAAGAAGGATTAAATATAATTACTGTAGAAACATATTTTCGATTAATCAGAACTTAGTTGTTTTTGAATTAAGTAAACTAACCATGAAATTTGATTAATATTCACGAGCAAACATGAGCTCAACAGCCTAAAGCTGTGCGCATTGTATTCATAGTTTTGTGATCATCACTAAAGCAAATGTTACTATAACTTGTTTAAGAATAAATTTTACATCTTTCATGAATATACTGATATATACAGATAAATATAGGTTATCACATGAGTGTGTATTGGGATGGTTAATATCCTGCATTGGGAATAAACATTGTATTTAACGAGCCTTGGCGAGCTAAATACATAGTGTTTATTCCCAATGCAGGATATTAACCATCCCAAAACACAAGAGTGTGATAACCTATTTACCATACAATGTCATTCTAACTTTAAAACTAACATTTTAAAAGAATGTGATTTCATTTGCCACAGATCATGAAACTAAATAAACTTCCTGAGATGTGTCCACATATCTATGACGTCACAAATATGTGCATAGTAATACATGACGTCACAAGCTCAGTGACGCAGTTTTCTACTGATCACTCATTTGACAGTGTTACGTCATGTAGTTCTCAGTCAGCTTTTATGTTAAAGAGCGTATTGTTGTCAAGAAATGTTAACTTAGTTTGAAAAGTGACAAAAACCAAACAAATTTTCTCTCATTCTAGACACTCACAGTACCGTAACCAAGGCTGTCAATCTGGACATGATCGCTGATAGATGGGCGTGCCGCCATGTTTGTTTACAGTGTGAAAGTAGTCCCTAAAATTTGCATATGACCTCTCTAATTTGCATTGGTATCCTTATATGACCCCAGCGGATACCGAAAATATCTGTTGGCTTTATCCTGCCGAGAACACCACCCACTGTAGGATAAATATTAGTTCTTGCAAGCATGCAATTCAAAGCATGACAATATTAGTTGAACATTAATTAGGAAAAACATGGGCAAAAATCTTAAAATTGGTTATTACATTAAAAATGCATATGTTTCGATCATTATTGATTATACACCACAAGTCCTCCAATAATCAACAGTGAATTGACAGTTTGGTTTGGACAAGTTTCCAAAGTTTTGTGGTTGTGGTGCTGAGAATTAGTGTTTGTGTGAATCTGGAATTCAGGCCCATGATTTTGAGAGTCAGGTAAAACTGTGTGACTTTAGATTTTAACTTACTTAGTCTTGTACAACCAGGGGAGACTGTAGTGTGATGCATTCTTTCAGGCTGTGTTACTCACTCGAGGTCAAGACCTTGAAATGGAGGCTATAGCTCATTCACGGCTGGGCAGAGTATACGACCGTATTCTGAAGATTCGGTCCAAGGCCAAGGAAAATTATCGATATTCTCTGGACCTGGCACAGAGCATGGAGCCACGGAACTTCCAGACTGAAGGTATGCGGCTGACTATAGCTTGTCAAGGGAATTATGTGTAAACCTTGTCATGGGCTCTCTAATGCTTGTCTTTGGTGTCCCCTTTGCTGTGTTGCTTGTAGTGGTTGACCAAAGTTAGATCAGTTCCTTGACCCTTGTCCATGACACTGTAGACCCAGCATAGATCAAGTCCTTTGTGTTCTCCAACTGGTCACACAATCATCCATATTATACCTGGTCAATTGCTGTCTGTAGCTAGTCATGCAGTTACCCAGCTTATAGCAGGTCCATCACTCTCTGTAGCTAGTCATGCAGTTACCCAGTTTATGGCAGGTCCATCACTCGCTGTAGCTGGTCATGCAGTTACCCAGTTTATGGCAGGTCCATCACTCTCTGTAGCTAGTCATGCAGTTACCCAATTTATGGCAGGTCCATCACTCTCTGTAGCTAGTCCTGCAGTTACCCAGTTTATGGCAGGTCCATCACTCTCTGTAGCTGGTCATGCAGTTACCCAGTTTATGGCAGGTCCATCACTCTCTGTAGCTGGTCATGCAGTTACCCAGCTTATGGCAGGTCCATCACTCTCTGTAGCTGGTCATGCAGTTACCCAGCTTATGGCAGGTCCATCACTCTCTGTAGCTAGTCATGCAGTTACCCAGTTTATGGCAGGTCCATCACTCTCTGTAGCTGGTCATGCAGTTACCCAGTTTATGGCAGGTCCATCACTCTCTGTAGCTGGTCATGCAGTTACCCAGTTTATGGCAGGTCCATCACTCTCTGTAGCTAGTCATGCAGTTACCCAGTTTATGGCAGGTCCATCACTCTCTGTAGCTGGTCATGCAGTTACCCAGTTTATGGCAGGTCCATCACTCTCTGTAGCTGGTCATGCAGTGACCAAGTATGTTCCAGGTCCATGGCGCTCTGTTACTTGTCATGGCACTCTGTCACTGGACACACAGGTTGTGACAGTTTACAAGATGTAAGATAAAAGTTTGTTTAAAAGCCCAGATGTGTTCTTTCCCTTCTGATGTCGGATGTTACCGACCTCAAACACAAGGTGGGGTTCTCCCGTAGGATGTTAGCAACCTCTACCACAACCTGGGAGTCTCCTGTAGGATGTTCCCGACCTGTAGTACAAAGTGAGAGTCTCCTACAGAATGTGAGCGACCTGGAACACAAGGTGAGGGTCTCCTGTAGGATGTTAGTGTAGTGGCCGCAAAATTTCCGAGTCCCATGCTGGGATCCGAACGACAGACCTTCTGATCCGAAGTCAGACGCCTTGTCCACCTGACCAAAGAGTTTAACCCCATCAGCAAGCTGACAAGATAAGGATGTCATTTGTGGGATGACGCCACGCCCTGCTACAAACTCCTCTGTCAACAGATGGCACGTCCGGGGCCGCAAACTTATTTTACACAAATTGGATAGGAACGTGCTCAGCCCCACGTCAACCCCCGTCAGCAAGCTGACAAGGTAAGGATGTCATCCGTTGGATGACTCCACGCCCTGCTACATTAGCAACATGTTACACAAGGTGAGAGTGTCCTGTAGGGTGTTAGTGCGACATCTACGAAAAGATGAGGGTCTCCTGTAGGATATTAGCGACCTCTACTACAAGCTGGGACTCTCCTGTATGATGTTAGCCATCTGTAACACAACGTGACAGTCTGCTGTAGGGTGTTAACCCGACCTCTACCATAAGGTGAGAATCTCCCGTAGGGTGTTAGCGATCTCTACCACAAGGTGAGGGTCGCCAGTAGGATGTTAGAGACCTCTTCGTCAATAGTATCATCCACTGGTATATCTGGACTTCTGGCTATTGGTGGACTATAACATCTTTGTCTCATTTTAATGTCTCTTCCTCCAAACAGAATGGTTCAAGATGGCAGCAGCAGCACTCCAGCGCTTCCAGCAGGAGACTGTGATGGGGGAGGAAGAACGTCGTTGGAAGCAGAAAGAAGCCATCTTGAAACAAATGACAAGGGAGGTCACTGCGCTCAAACGACAGTTCACACTTAGAAACAAGTTTGAGTTTCTCCAGTATGTGTACAAGACATTCCCGCCTAAGAATCCTCTCCATGTCTTGGCTGACATCAAGGAGAAGTACCCCACGTACACAATGTTGAAGAAGTTGTACCAGAAGGCCATCACACACTACCATCCTGACAAGGCTGATGTGGAGAGGGATGGGAAGAAATGGAAAGTGCTGAGTGAGGAAATCACAAAGTACCTGACTCAGCATTATGAGAATATGAAGCTTTAGCTACTTAGGCAGTGTCAACTGTATAGAGTAGTTTAGTTAAAGTATCTAGTTAGTAGTTTAGGTAGTGTCAACTGTATAGAGTATTTTAGTTAAAGTATCTAGTTAGTAGTTTAGGTAGTGTCAACTGTATAGAGTCATTTAGTTAAAGTATCTAGTTAGTAGTTTAGGTAGTGTCAACTGTATAGAGTAGTTTAGTTAAAGTATCTAGTTAGTAGTTTAGGTAGTGTCAACTGTATAGAGTATTTTAGTTAAAGTATCTAGTTAGTAGTTTAGGTAGTGTCAACTGTATAGAGTCATTTAGTTAAAGTATCTAGTTAGTAGTTTAGGTAGTGTCAACTGTATAGAGTAGTTTAGTTAAAGTATCTAGTTAGTAGTTTAGGTAGTGTCAACTGTATAGAGTCATTTAGTTAAAGTATCTAGTTAGTAGTTTAGGTAGTGTCAACTCTATAGAGTCATTTAGTTAAAGTATCTAGTTAGTAGTTTAGGTAGTGTCAACTGTATAGAGTAGTTTAGTTAAAGTATCTAGTTAGTAGTTTAGGTAGTGTCAACTGTATAGAGTAGTTTAGTTAAAGTATCTAGTTGGGTTGTTTAGGCAGTGTCAACTGTATAGAGTAGTTTAGTTAAAGTATCTAGTTAGTAGTTTAGGCAGTGTCAACTGTATAGAGTAGTTTAGTTAAAGTATCTAGTTAGTAGTTTAGGTAGTGTCAACTGTATAGAGTAGTTTAGTTAAAGTATCTAGTTGGGTTGTTTAGGCAGTGTCAACTGTATAGAGTAGTTTAGTTAAAGTATCTAGTTAGTAGTTTAGGCAGTGTCAACTGTATAGAGTAGTTTAGTTAAAGTATCTAGTTAGTAGTTTAGGTAGTGTCAACTGTATAGAGTAGTTTAGTTAAAGTATCTAGTTGGGTTGTTTAGGCAGTGTCAACTGTATAGAGTAGTTTAGTTAAAGTATCTAGTTAGTAGTTTAGGTAGTGTCAACTGTATAGAGTAGTTTAGTTAAAGTACCTAGTTACTAGTTTAGGTAGTGTCAACTGTATAGAGTAGTTTAGTTAAAGTATCTAGTTAGTAGTTTAGGCAGTGTCAACTGTATAGAGTAGTTTAGTTAAAGTATCTAGTTAGTAGTTTAGGTAGTGTCAACTGTATAGAGTAGTTTAGTTAAAGTATCTAGTTAGTAGTTTAGGCAGTGTCAACTGTATAGAGTATTTTAGTTAAAGTATCTAGTTAGTAGTTTAGGTAGTGTCAACTGTATAGAGTAGTTTAGTTAAAGTATCTAGTTAGTAGTTTAGGTAGTGTCAACTGTATAGAGTAGTTTAGTTAAAGTATCTAGTTAGTAGTTTAGGCAGTGTCAACTGTATAGAGTAGTTTAGTTGAAGTATCTAGTTGGGTAGTTTAGGTAGTGTCAACTGTATAGAGTATTTTAGTTAAAGTATCTAGTTAGTAGTTTAGGTAGTGTCAACTGTATAGAGTAGTTTAGTTAAAGTATCTAGTTAGTAGTTTAGGCAGTGTCAACTGTATAGAGTATTTTAGTTAAAGTATCTAGTTAGTAGTTTAGGCAGTGTCAACTGTATAGAGTAGTTTAGTTAAAGTATCTAGTTAGTAGTTTAGGCAGTGTCAACTTTATAGAGTAGTTTAGTTAAAGTATCTAGTTAGTAGTTTAGGGAGTGTCAACTGTATAGAGTATTTTAGTTAAAGTATCTAGTTAGTAGTTTAGGCAGTGTCAACTGTATAGAGTAGTTTAGTTAAAGTATCTAGTTAGTAGTTTAGGCAGTGTCAACTGTATAGAGTATTTTAGTTAAAGTATCTAGTTAGTAGTTTAGGCAGTGTCAACTGTATAGAGTAGTTTAGTTAAAGTATCTAGTTAGTAGTTTAGGCAGTGTCAACTGTATAGAGTAGTTTAGTTAAAGTATCTAGTTAGTAGTTTAGGTAGTGTCAACTGTATAGAGTAGTTTAGTTAAAGTATCTAGTTAGTAGTTTAGGTAGTGTCAACTGTATAGAGTCATTTAGTTAAAGTATCTAGTTGGGTTGTTTAGGCAGTGTCAACTGTATAGAGTAGTTTAGTTAAAGTATCTAGTTAGTAGTTTAGGCAGTGTCAACTGTATAGAGTAGTTTAGTTAAAGTATCTAGTTAGTAGTTTAGGTAGTGTCAACTGTATAGAGTAGTTTAGTTAAAGTATCTAGTTAGTAGTTTAGGTAGTGTCAACTGTATAGAGTCATTTAGTTAAAGTATCTAGTTGGGTTGTTTAGGCAGTGTCAACTGTATAGAGTAGTTTAGTTAAAGTATCTAGTTAGTAGTTTAGGCAGTGTCAACTGTATAGAGTAGTTTAGTTAAAGTATCTAGTTAGTAGTTTAGGTAGTGTCAACTGTATAGAGTCATTTAGTTAAAGTATCTAGTTGGGTTGTTTAGGCAGTGTCAACTGTATAGAGTAGTTTAGTTAAAGTATCTAGTTAGTAGTTTAGGCAGTGTCAACTGTATAGAGTAGTTTAGTTAAAGTATCTAGTTAGTAGTTTAGGTAGTGTCAACTGTATAGAGTCATTTAGTTAAAGTATCTAGTTGGGTTGTTTAGGCAGTGTCAACTGTATAGAGTAGTTTAGTTAAAGTACCTAGTTGGGTAGTTTAGACAGTGTCAACTGTATAGAGTTGTTTAGTTAAAGTATCTAGTTAGTAGTTTAGGTAGTGTCAACTGTATAGAGTCATTTAGTTAAAGTATCTAGTTGGGTTGTTTAGGCAGTGTCAACTGTATAGAGTAGTTTAGTTAAAGTATCTAGTTAGTAGTTTAGGCAGTGTCAACTGTATAGAGTAGTTTAGTTAAAGTATCTAGTTAGTAGTTTAGGTAGTGTCAACTGTATAGAGTCATTTAGTTAAAGTATCTAGTTGGGTTGTTTAGGCAGTGTCAACTGTATAGAGTAGTTTAGTTAAAGTATCTAGTTAGTAGTTTAGGCAGTGTCAACTGTATAGAGTAGTTTAGTTAAAGTATCTAGTTAGTAGTTTAGGTAGTGTCAACTGTATAGAGTCATTTAGTTAAAGTATCTAGTTGGGTTGTTTAGGCAGTGTCAACTGTTTAGAGTAGTTTAGTTAAAGTACCTAGTTGGGTAGTTTAGGCAGTGTCAACTTTATAGAGTTGTTTAGTTAAAGTACCTAGTTAGTAGTTTAGGTAGTGTCAACTGTATAGAGTAATTTAGTTAAAGTATCTAGTTAGTAGTTTAGGTAGTGTCAACTGTATAGAGTCGTTCACTTTAAGTATCTAGTTGGGTTGTTTAGGCAGTGTCAACTGTATAGAGTAGTTTAGTTCTAATACCAGAATGGCCAGTGTTGGCAGTGTCAACTATATAGAGTATTTTAGTTGAAGTATCTCTTTGGCTTAATCAGTGTCAACTGTCAACATCTTTATACTTTCTTACCAAGACTTTGTGAACAGAAGCTCAACCATGCTTTTTCAATGTGTCTGTACCGACACAGTTAATAGACATTTAGAAATAGTTGATATTTGCAGATTGTTTTAACTAGAATTCTGGTTGTTAACAGATATTTTAGTCTTTGTTTATCTTATTCTATTTTATGTACTGTTCTCAACATATAATAACTAGTTATGTTGTCTGTTTCAGATGTGGAATAAATATTTCACGTAATGTCTTATTTTATGTTATTGATTAGCCAAGCGGTCGATATGTGGTCTGGAAATGGTCCAGTTAATGACGTTATGAGCATCAGTCAACATGTTTGAAATAAGGAGAACCAAGTCTGACCACACAGTCGGAATGACAGGGTATACTGTTCTAACCGATATAATAACTGGTATGTTATTTGCAAAAATTATGAAGAAAAGAGACACTATCAGCGTGTAACATAACAGGGTCCAAACCACCTTCCACTATAGACATGAAGGAAGTGTCATTGTCAGTCTTCCCAGCCCCCAGACCAGTATTGGACACATGCATCAGTAATAAATAACTACAAACCTAGGTACATGTACATGTCATCCACCCAAATCCATGCAAGTGCACACCTATTCGGCACTTTAACATAATAATTTAACCCCAAATCCTGAGACACAAGATGTGCATTTTTTCTCTGAAATTACCCAAACCACAAAGGATTCTCTAACTCTGCGCCAGCATGCCATCCTTTTGTCGAGATGCTATATGGGGTTGATATTGGGGCTTCTTGCAGGTCATGGAAATATTCTGGTGGCTCAATACCAGAAATGGACAAAGAACAGTCCAGAACATTGATGAATGTTGGACTAGTGACAAGGGCATGGGCAAGTGTGGCACAACTATACTTCAGCATGCTCTTCAATCAGGACCATGCTGTGTTATTTCAGGACATTCCGGATAGCGATTCGCAACCCTCTCTAAGGTTTTCATACTGGCACATGAACATCAGAACTGTTTAATGCAAGAACAGTAACTCTTCATGTTTGATTCCAGTGGTACTTAAAATCACTCGTACCTTGATGTTGCTGTATTTGATTCATCTACATTAATCCCAAAGCAGATACTCAAAATTGACTCTAAAATATTTCCCAAACTGAACATTCATTTAACCTTGATATCATACCCCAGGTGAAATTTTATATGAATTCGCTGAAAAAAAGTCTTAATTACCCCACAAAAAAACAGACTAAAATATCCCATGAGATACAAAATATGAGCCCAGCATTAAAGAGAAGGATGATTATTTACATATACAGTTTGTGTTACTTGTTTGAAAGCGATTAAAAATTGCATCTCCAAAAATGTTAGAAGCGCACGTACAATCTCTCAAACAAGCGTGCTATGTCATAATAAATACACTCTTGAAATTGGACCCATGGGAGCCAGCCATTTTGTCAACAATCGAACGGGCTTGCATTTGAAGCTCTCACCGTTCATGGCATTATCCTTACTGAAAACTACACCAGGCAACACAACATTGTTAGCTACGTTCTGGTACTTCCAGTATTACTCTATATAGTTTTCTTTAAACAAACACATTGCCAATTTTGCCAATGCCATTTAATAATCGTCCTTATTTTAGAAAAGACAATCCTTATTATCCATACTTATGTATCACAGTCAGCTGGCACAGGTCGTCCTCTCCGACGTCCGCGTGCCAGGCACGTGAAGCGCACACAGTACTATACATGGTCGTCTTGTAACTGGTCACGAAAAATAGGGTGCGTTGCAAACCGGAAACCGTATACGGTAAGCAAAGGAACGAGTACCGTTTGCTCGTCTAGCTCTGAAAAAGCCCAAGTAAAGAACGTATTAGAAGAGTCTCCATGACGAGTGATGAATTTATTATTGTCAAGACTACTGTGGAAGAAACTGAGGATAATGGGATGAAAGCTGTCCTTGCCAATCAGCCAGTCGGACAATTCTTTTTCAGACGTCGAATTCAAATTTCCCATTTTGGTTTGAGGACAAAGCGACCTCATTCAGCGATTGCTGCGATTAGGCTCCGTTATCAGGCGAATCGCTGTACACCGTTTGCAACGTGCCCAAAGTCTCTCTTAAGTGATGCCCTCGGTATTTTGAAAAAGATCTTTGGCAATAATGTGATATTGGTTTTTATTTTAAATTCAAAGCTCACATATAATCCCGTAATGATTACTCGTAAAATATCGAAATAGTCCGTGGTAGAAACACTTCTAAGAAACAAACCGTGACCCACGTGGCAGGCAGACAGAGTGACAGCATTCATGTGACCCACGAGCAGTAACCGGCAGGGACTGTTTCACAATATCAAGTGTCAGTATTATTGCAACAGGTGCAACTCAGTTGACTTTAATGCCGTCCCGCTGATGGTATTCGTCCCCGACTTTGAGAACAACAACACGGCCTTCACGCTTTGGCCACTCTTTTGGGGTAATTCTCTCCAAAGAAGCATACACATGGTCTGTAACGTCTGAAAGCTTGAATGTGTGTTATTGCAAGCAATAGAATTCGTACAGGTGTACACAGAACTATGTGGCCTTGTTTGGCAGCTGGTTCGTCAGTGATGACACAACTTTATAAAGTTGTGTCATCTCTGTAACATTAACTTCTAGAATGCCACTGGAACAAGTAGTTCGTCAGTGGTATATTTGACTGTTTTTTTGTGCTGCCGGATTTTTGCCATGAACTGGGGTTTTGTTTTCGATTGCCTGTTACAGGAAGTGAGAAAATCCTGCCTTGAGCCTCGAGATTGTTCACGTTGGGTGTGATGGTACCAGGGACACGCTGGTTATTGTAACTGGTGTTATCCGAAGTGATAGCGTTCGTCCAGCCGCGGTAGAAGCTGATGTTTGAACCAATCCAAAAATACCTGCCCATTCATTTTGCTGTGGTAACCACCAAAGTCACAACCCCAAACCAGTCCCTTGCTACGGGTAGCAAAGTGCAAGATGATCAGGCTTCTACCTTTGCCTGATGGTAACGTTGGCGCCTCAGAACAATCTGAAGGAAGCTCCATCCGACTGGCTGAGTCATTTCCATTACACCAGGTTCCATCAAGGTATATAATTTGAAACCCCAAATTGCGATGTTCTTCAACTGTTCCGAGACAAAGTGATCGCATGGACAGGATAAAGTACTTTTCCCTAAACACAGTTCTGTCATCTTCCCTTTCGGTGTACTTTAACCCCATTTCTACCACAGCTACAAAGTGTTGTTTTCGAGACATTTATTGTTACAGTATCTTTGATCTCATTTTGTATTTCAGCACAGGTCGGTGGGATTTTGCGTTCATACAGTCTATAAACTGCATGGCATATGCCACACTTATCAAGGCTATACAGTTTGTGTTTCCTAACTGGTTTTGATTTTGACACGACCCCCGAGGTAACTGATTTCTTTACAACCTTTTTACACCTGACTATATTTCAACTTAAGGGCTTAACACATTCAACGGTAAACCCTTACAGGACTGACGATAGGCTTCCCATGGTTTCTATACTGGTATGAATGTGCAATTAAATGTTCTTCAAAGATATCAAGTCGCATGTTGCCAGTTCAGTGCTCATTCGGATTGAGATGTTCATACGTAATTACGTTGAATATAACTATTACAAGAGTTCCATCTTTTGCACATATAGATGTTAAAACTACTAAACTCTTTACAATCATTTATGAAATGTAATTAACTGGGACTATATGAATAATTTTTCTGTATTTCAGAACTACAATTTGTATTTACGATGCTGTTAAAACGTCAGAATTTCCCCCTGTAAAGTCATGCCTCCAGTGCATTTTTCACAAGAGCTATGTGCAAATACCTTGTGTGGAATTCATCATCTTGATATGAAAGCCCAAAAGCATTTTGCAATCATTTCCGGTATTGCTTTAATAAGCATTCAATGGCAGTTTTGATGCTGAGCTGACATACGTCTGGTGTGACCATACTGAACTTATTGTCTGGAGTGTTTATGTTGTTGTCTTGGATGAGTTACAATTAGATCTGTACTGATCCATTGCAGTGTGACGGTGCATAAATCATAATAGGTTAGAGAAAATGCTCTCTCTCTCTCTCTCTCTCTCTCTCTCTCTCAACATAATGTGTGAACTGAAGGATGTTCACATAGGCTGTGAACTGGTGTATGCTTGCCTTTCCCCTTCGCTGTAACAACTCTTTAATAACACTTTGCCTGCTTGTGATGTGCATACGGTCACAATGCGCCTAACAATATATACGGGATTGAAGAGTGGATGGCATTGTGGAGTGTTGTCACTCTATGAAACTTTGGATTATCTGGTCAAGATTCCATGATCTCGCTGGCTTATCAGCAGGAATATTGCTTTGTGTGGAAGTGAAATAAAATATATTATTACCTAAAAGGGCGAACATAGCGGGGTTGATATCTTTCATACGATGCCCTAGGTCAAAGTATCATGGTGACGTGACCTCATAAACAATGTTCTGTGACGTTGCATTCTACATGCGGCGACAGTGGGTAAGTCAACCCATGTTTGAAAGTAGATTTGGGTTTATTTTCCTCAATTTAACAACTTCGGTAATAAACAGAATATTATGTTTGTGTCCATAACATACTACGTTTATTACACTCGTGCTTAAATATCAGTATGGCACTCCTGTCATAAACATAGTATGACACAGGCACTCATATAATATCTTCTATATACTATGCTGTTTCTGTCCGTCTACACTAAGAAATAAAATTGATACTCCAGCACTGCAGTTCACGTTTCTGTATTCAGCATTCCTCTCTCCAGCACTGGCTTCGCTGGCCACACATCTTCATCCGAGCTGCCTCCTCTCTGACTATGGTTACTGTACTAAAAACAACACTTTAAGTTATTATATCACGATTTTATTTTGTACATGATTTTTCACTTCATTTTTAATAAGGAATGCTACTTCACGCACGATTTAGGACCAGAAGTGTTATGATTAGGCACTTGACCCCAACTCCTACGTCCCCTCCAAACAACCTAGTAGACAACAGCAGATACAGTTCTCTTGCTGCTTACACTTAATGCCAATTACGATATAAAAAGCTCTTTCAAAGCACCAGGCATGGGGTCAGTTACCTAATCAGGTATAAAATGGATACAATGACACGAATATTGTTGCAGAGTGGGACTTGATTAAAATCATTTATTACCCCCCTGAAAAAAAACTGGCCATTTAGACATACCTTTAATAATCAGAGTGACTTGTCATGAATCATACAGTAAGACATACAATCTCAATCACATCTATCTGAAAATGTCCTGAAAAGAAACCCCCTAGATTCTTCACATTAAAAAACTAAATTTCTTTATAGTTGATGATTGCTGTATTTTAATAATGCAAAGTAAGGCCAGAATGTTTATTTTCTGGGACAGCATTAATAACAAGTTAAATTACCCAAAAGACAGACAAAACCTGTTTTCTTCACATTACATTTACTGAGTATGATTTTCTTAAAGCAGACTGAACATATCTGTTTAAGTAGCATAACTTTCCTGAAGACCTTGCTAATCTGGACACTGTGAGCCCACACCCCTCAATTCCAGGCAATTTAGTTGGTGACAAGCCTCCACCAAACTAAGCCCTACTCTGTTTATTGACTGACATGGAAGCAAGTCGAATAGTCTGGGACAAGGGAAAATATGGAGGACTAGATGGTGAACCCTCGAATATAGTTATGTAGTGCGAGTTACTAGCCTGAAATATTATACAGAACAAGACACAATCAAACTTGTGTACCCCTGATGTATCCATCATCTCAAATCTAAAGTCTAATTTGTAAACACTGACAATATCCCTGGGAACAGTGGTCCAAAGTAACAAGGTTTCCTAGTAAATGACAGAACATAGCAATGAAACATAGTCAGAAATACATCTGAAGCCAATGCAAAGAAAGATGGCCAGGAACATTCAAGGTTGAAAATTTAAAATGTTATTCAATGCCAAGTGTGTGAAGATGTTTGTACAATTCAATGGAAAAAAACATGAAGTCGCTAACACTGGAAATATTTACATGAAGAAATAATCTGATACAAACAATATTTGATTTTCATGTTTTGATAACAGCAAACAGTGATGGCAAAATAAGCAATGTTCATACCATACAGAAGGTCTGACTATGACATCACAAAGCATACCATCCTAACAATATAAGTTGATGGATGTATTTCTACTAAATTTAATTTCTAGAATTACTCTCAAATTGAGAAGCATTTTTGACAAAAGCATTACCTGTCATTTGATATGGTTTGTTTCCAAATACTCTACGCTAAAAGCATCATAAAAATATCCTTGCAATCTTTGGAGCATTCCCTTGGAAGGTAAAGAAATGTATTTTGTATTTTGACAACTCTTCAGACCAGACCAATTCAAATACTTGTTTCATGGCATTATACGTTTACTGCAAGGAATCTATCCAGCCACTGATACAGAGTTCCATGTGTCTCACAGAGTGTTGAACATCTAATGCATTAGGCTATGAGACTAACACGCTGGTGCTGTTATTACTTTACTAATTAAATACATTAGAATGTATAAGGCAGAAGCCAAGCTGGTCTATCACCTAAACAACAGTATCTGATTAATAAGCACAGAGTGGCTTCCCTTGGATGTTTGTTTACAATCCTAAAATGGTACTATTTGTCATAATCCATGTCAGAAGGCATAACATTTTATTAACTGTATTTTTCAAATTCAGTAATTCCCAAAATATTAAACTGTTGAAATGGTCTGGACTTGAAACTGAAAGCTATCTATTTAAAAAAATCTGATGTGCCTAAATACTGAAATAAGCTAAACAAATCCTACACAAAGTCTAATGTTCATCTTTCAGAGACCTAAAAATCAAATCTAAGGGTACACTAAAACCCCTCGTCGCAATGAAGTGAAACTAATAATTTTAACAACACTAAAAACGTTAAACACTGCTCTAAGCAAAAGGGAACAATTGTGCAAATGTATTTCTGAGATCTATACAAAGTATTTGAGAACATACAGAAAAGTATGGAATGCAAAGAGAACAC
This sequence comes from Haliotis asinina, assembly GCF_037392515.1. NCBI lineage: Eukaryota > Metazoa > Mollusca > Gastropoda > Lepetellida > Haliotidae > Haliotis > Haliotis asinina. The sequence continues at coordinate 11,252,539 of NC_090290.1, read as the reverse complement.
TGCAAGCTACTAAAGAGGACGGTAGGGGTTTCAGCGGAGGGGACAGCCATCTGTAGTGACAAAAACAATGTGATCTTGAGCTATAGGGGCTGCTTATGAACATGGGCAGATGACTGCATCACAATGTGGCATTCCCAGTATCATACTGACAGCAACCTGTGAACCAGTGATACTTATGTTGGAAAAAAGCATTAGAAATGCAGCTAGATTTATTCAAAGACTTGATGTTAACATGAATTCAGCTTGGTCATGAGGAAGGAAGACAGCCTTACATTGTTTCTAGTTTGGTTTCTGCATCTACAAAAAACTGACTCTTCATAAAGATGTTAATCTGCACAACAAGAATTTCTTTATTATTCTATGACAACCATAATTCTGACCAAATATCAAGGCAGAATTATGTGTGGCCAAATCTGAAATTTTCCTGAAAGGTTAATTGCCATTAATATTTTCAGCACCTAGCTTTTCCAATTTAAGCCTTAACACGATGAAACCAAACTTGTAAATTGCATCAATTTTGTTCAACCTCACTTTCATATAACGATCAATAGCTGTAAAATTTGTCACAAGACTCAGGAGAAAACTTACAATCACATCTAACTTTATGAGTAGAATGGGACCAGGGCTTTGAGTTCCTGGGATCCACTGCTTTTGCATTTGAGTCTGGAGACTAACTTTATAAATGAACTGATGAATTAAAAAAAAAACCAGTTACTCTAAGTGTTATCATGGGCCTGAACCTAGGGCAAAAAGTACAGATTTTGTATTGTGTGCGTTAGACAAGATGATCATTGAGGGATGAAGATGGTCAATACTGCAGCTAAGAGATCCTACATCAGAAAGTTTCCAGTTCTCATGATAGTGAGTGAGCATTTTGACAATTCCTGCTAAATCATGGTTCCATATCAAACCCAAGTTGTTGTTGTTGTTGTTATGAGGCAACACACCGAGTTCTTGGTAAGGGAATAATTGAAAAGTTTTCACTTCTGACAAAGTCAGACGGACAAAAAGAACAGTACTGCTGAAACATTACTGTTTTGTCACAATTCCTACTTCAAGAAACTGCTAAGCAGCTCCTAGCATTAGAGAGAATATAGTTATGATTATGCCCAGTTGTGGAATAGTATCAGTATTTAGCATGCAGTCAACAGAAGCATATCGTGTCATGTAGAATACAGAAACAAGTGCAATAGAACTAAGCAAATTGTGTATGCAAAGAAAAAAAATCAACTTGCGATGCATAAGAGAATAATTCATACATGAAAATGAGTGTATCCTTGGATAAACGTCTTGATTGTCCACATAATGTTGGATTTATCTCATCAATCACTTTTAGATGCAACTTCAAGTTTATGAATATCATTCTGAAAATAACAGCTAAGTTAGCATTCAGTACAAAGTGTACGACCATGTCTTTGTTCAAACCGCACCATGTTAACACTTGCACCCTACTAAGGGTCACAGATGTTTCACAATATAAAAAGGATTGGCATAAATTAATGTACGTTGAATGTGAACATCAAACCAATTAAGTAAATGATTCCTATGAAAATGGGTAGCACTGGTAACAATGAAATAATATATTCATTTATACAAAACAAAACAAGCGGGAGGACTACAAGCCCTAGAAGTAGCTCAATTTACAAGTATTATATATATGGTGTGTTTAATATCTTACAAACATATTTATATAAGTTACATGTAATACAGCGTTACAAAGACAACACTAGTGTAGTATGACAATTGAACACGGCTTGATGGTCTGCAACCCGACACATCTACCTTTGGTGCCATGCAGCATAAATTCTGGTATCAGAAATAAACTATTTCTTCACCTTACCTAAAACATCTGAAGCACCATTTCTTCTACTGCACATTCTTAAACACTCACTGATATCACATTTTGTTGGGATCAGTTCAAAAGTTGGATGTCAGATATGCAACTCATTAGGTTTGTGGATGGTGGTGGGATTAGCTGATCTGCAAATTTTCCTTTTAACAAAATCTTGTCTGGGTTATTGCAGTCAGCCAAGCTAAGCTGTGTTTGGCATGTGTATTTTGAAAGATGATATGAGCTGTATAAATACAAGTGCCTCACTATGTGCCACAGCTTCAACTGATGTAATTCAGCACATGGCTTTATAACAATCGGAGGAGTACTGCATCCAACATCACACTTTTGAACTTTCTGACATTCAGAAATATCTTGGGTTTCTCCTCATGTTTACTTAGCTGGGCATCTTACACACATTTCGACAGACCTTGCAGTACTTGTAGAAAGAAGACAAACCTAGGATTTCATGTTGTGGAACACAGCACAGAAAACAGACAGTGCACATGAGAATGATACTGTGTATGACTTTGGACAAGGTAACCAGTTTTATGTGGGACATACCATATTCTTAGGTCTTCTTACTTTGGTATTGATATTATTCATGAAACACTTGCAATTCTTTTCTAAAGGGTTTATGGCTGAAGGTGCCCAAACCAGTGAAAATGGTATATATTTCTCTAAATGGCGTGGACATCTCATCATACTATCGTTCAACCAAAATCACCCAAATCACCAAATATCATGAATATTTGCTTTTTGAAAGCAGTTTCTGTATAGTTTCATATTGTCAAGACTAGAATTAGAAAATTCTAATGAGGAGACAATCCACGAAAAACAGTCACAATACACAACATACAATATACATACAAAATTACAAAATGTAACCCTTCTTGAACACAGCATTCTGTATTTGTGTGTAGACGACAAGAAGTCATCGTCTTCAAGTGGTGAGTATTTTAGCTGACCCTGCAGACTTTAGCCTTCTTTCTGCTCACTGTACCAGCTCTCTCGACATATTATTTGTCTGTAAACATCTACACTGTCACAGTCCACCCTTCAAGGACTAAGAGTGCAGAGCTACATAAACCAGAGAGTCTTTCACATGTTACTGAACGGCTTGAACAGGAAGACAACTTAGAATGACCAAGGCCTTTGATGTTTGGTAATAATACAATCAATTACTTTGCAGACTGGCCATCCTTGCCAGAGACAGAATGTGCTTTTGACCTCTGCTTAAAGAAACGAAGTTTCAAATGAATTATTTTATCCCATATCACACATGTTTTAAGGTTCCAGGGAAAAACTACTTTTCTTGAAAGTCTGAATAAAGTGTCCCCATCATGTTTCATCAGTAAAAGTTTCAGGCTATAGGAGCACTAATGTTGGATTATGTACACAGCTATTTTCCAACAGTCCTCCTGTTTTCAAAGAAGACAGAACAAGGTCAAAAGTCACTCAGGAGTCCCAACACCCCTCACACTTCAGTCGATGTTTGTCAGATAGCAACCATTTTGAATGACCTCAGTGATCTTAAAATGTTGAAGATGTGTGATGGATCTGATTGAGCTTGAAGGATGAAGCTGACAGAAGTACCTGATGGTCTATAAATAAGTTGACAACCTGAAGTGATCATAAAGCAAGTTCAGGAAAACTGTCACAAATTTCCTTCCAAAGTCTGATTCACAGTGAAGACCGTTTCTCATGATTCACTGAAAAAAACTGAAATCTCTGTGAAACACTTTGATCTCTGGCCATTACAAACTCAACCAATTTGTTCAGGAAATGTGAACACAAGAATAGCATGATCCTGATTCACTCACATTCATAGTGTGTAATAATGAACTACACAGACACAGTACATGATTATATAGGGAAGTAGGGAATCCATTGAGCAATCCAAATAGTTCACTACATCTGTCCTGTACCTTCAAACCTGGATCAGAGGTCATCAGTGAGCACTATCTAATGTCTTCCACAACTTGTATCATCACATGACATAAATGGAATTCAGGTAGTTTCTTTCCCACTAATCCAGGTCAATAAGTATGTATCTAGCCCCCCTTCCAAATTCTACCATCAATTAAATCAGGAAATAAAAGTTGATTATTACATAAAGGTAATGCTGGCCATCGCCTATATTCCTACACGTTGATACTTAACTTAACGAGATGTGGTTATGCTGAAATTTTACCTTCAGACGTGTGTTAACATTGTTTTATGCCACTTTTTGCTGTACTCCATCAACATCAGCGCAGGGAACACCAACAATCAACAGATAAATCTCTGGGGGAAACTCACATACATAATGCCTGCTGTAACCAGTTTAAGTGTAAATTTATTTAACGATAAATAAATAAAGGAGGCAAACTTTTTCGGAAAACACTCAGGTCATACCTCAACATAAGAAAATTGTCAAATAATCTGGTGCCCATCAGATCAGATTATCATTAAAATGTCCTCAAAACGGAGGCACGTTCTGGCAGGTTGTCTATTGATGAAGACATTGTGCATCTGTCCTCTAGCGTGAGATCTCAAGACAGCTTCTCTGAAATCTTGATTGCATTTCACCTTTAATAATCCAGAACTAACTGAGTTCCATCCCAAGTTCACCTGTGTTGACAGGAATGCAAGCTTCAAAGTAGCCCCTTGGTAAAACAAGTTTATTATACACTGAGAATCTACACACTGAAAGAATTAAAGATACTGCACTGTTACATAATAAAAACATCTTTGAATTTTCTCTCACTTTCTTCATTTGGGTCTTTGTTACATTTACTATGTATGTTTTTCAAAGAGTTATCTCCCTTCAACCTGATGCCTCCAAGTGCATTAGTGTGTAACAAGCAATTGTCCATCAAAGGTTATGGCTTGTCAAATGCCAGAGCAGTAAACAAAGAAGAAAAGAATAATACTCTTGTAAAGGTCATATCAGTTGTCTACCCAAGACTGAAACAGAGTAGTAACCACAATTGTATTGTGTGCAGTGAGGATACAAGACAGGTTCCATGACAAAAAGGATGACAAAATTCCAAGCACAAGCACTGATAAGATTAGACTTTGTCAACAAACAGCATAGAAAATGAGAAAAGGAATTACGCATCTCCATTGTGTTTTGGCATACATGATGAAAATAATATGAAGAATGAAATGAAATAAACAGGTTCTCGTGATGATTTTCAAGAGTCATTCAAACTTGTGATTATGTAGAAAGTGTTTGTCAAGACGACAGCACTTTGAACACCCACATTTTGAGTTTTGTAGAACTCTAGCAAACTATCAAATGAAAGAACCCATTGTATCCATGGTAACTGATGTTATGCTCATGAAAATAACATTTAACAGAAAAAAAGCCCTTGTGACTACAAGTACTACTAGACAGGCAACTTATCTTGTGTGTGTGTGATAAAGGATGGCGACAGAAGTGAGGTTAGTACTGGGCATGATACGTTGGAGATCTCATCTACAGAACATACTGAATAACCAATTTCTGTACTTTGAAAACACAAGTAGTTTGGTGGTTCAAAATGTTCAGTTTTTCTATAATGGAAATCATACATTTGCATAACCACAACTGAAACAGACATGTAACTGTCAGGCATAGTCTAAAACATGGAGTTGCTTTTGTTACACTGACTAGGTATTTCCGATTTAATTCCTACCCTGTGAATAATGACACCTCTGCAATATGTTAGACTGGCACCTGGACATCTTCTCTGTTAAAAAACTGCTACCTCTCTGCTTATTCTGAACTTACCGCTTTCCACAGCTTGCAATCATTCAAATATTGTTAACATTAAATATCCCCAAAGTTATTTTCTTTTTCAAAAAGATGGATCAATATATACACTTGTTAAGACACACATGTTAGGCTGAAAATCAGGTCATGAACAAGTAAAAACATTCTGAAAAATCATGTTCCAAACAAAAGAGAAATTGTGTATCACTTCTACATGTCGTTCAAAGACTTGATTACCAACACTGGTTTTCACATTTTTCCAGGAGTCCAAAGTCTGAATCTGATCAAATCTGCCTAGGTCTGGTATCCCTAGCTATTCCACTCAATTTGTCAATACCAAATCAGTGAAAATATGTGTACAATCATTGCTGATTTGTGTGACAGAGTGTGTATGACAAGTATACTATTGTCACACGTCAGATGGTCACACTGCCACTTGTCCAAGTATTTTGGATAAAATTTCCCACACACAACCTCCATGACAGATCCAGCAGAACATTGTGTGCTTTACACATGACAGCCAACTCTAAACATGCTCTTTCAGCAGGAGGTCCTGATCTAAACCCTGTCACGACAATGCTGAACAGAGCCTCATGCCTCTTGCCTCATTTGGCACAAGGTCCTGTACAACAAAACATAATCAAGTTATACGGAACACAAAATATTAAGTGTCTTTGTTTATAAGTCAGCTTATGAACTGTATAGCCATCACAATGACATAGTCAAAGGAAGCATAACAGGAAGTTTATGTTGTAACCAAAACAAGAGAGAGGGAGAGAGAGAAAAACGGAGACATCAAAATTGGATTTGTGGTTGTTGTTATCTATGTGTAACATCAGATACCAGTCAGGAACAAAACAAAATACAATCAGTTTCCATTCTACATTTGCAAAAGCCTTTCATTATTTAAACAGGAGAAAGAATGTAGAACAACACAAAACACGAAAATACTACAATTTCTGAACCCTTAGAATATTGAGAGGTGAAAACAGAGATATTAGAAATACCTAGTCCATGGATATCTGATTCATTATTACAGGGGGTGAAACAGAAATACCTAAAAGGCAATGCAACAGTTTTAAAACAGCACACCAATTCTGTACTCATGGCTACTTTAAGGAAGATTCCATGTGAAATGAGAGTGTTGATTCTGGAATACATAAATGCATATAACATGAAATGGAAGATACTGTGGGTTGCTCTCTCATGGGGGCAACCACCACAATGGCAAGGATAAAAAGAGGAATACTCTAAAATTAATCTGTTTTTAAAAGAATTCAAAGATCAAATGACGAAGCAATGTTCACACTTTAAAAAATCCAGTCCCTGAAGAAGTCTTTCTACCAACATGTGACCTGAATAATCACAAAATGAAAAACCTTAGAAAACAGAATATCACATACTGAAATAACTGCTACTGAGACCATAAGTCCGTACACTCTCAATCCATATGACACCTTCATGGTGACCATGCATACACATGTATCAACCTAGAGGATAGTTGGACCCTTCACACAGTAAGTTAATCTGCAGTACTACAGTCAAAAGGACTCTTCCCTGGGACGAGGCTGTGCACTGTGCACCTTGTAGGCTTGTGCTTACTCGATACTCTTGGAAATGAATTCCAGAAATCTCTTGGCATACTGGTCAGGCCTGACTGTGGATATTTCTGCCCCTGCCCCATGTTTGACTGTTTTGGCAGCCTGTGCTGTCCGTTTCTTCATACCGTATTTTGTCAGGACATCAATGAGGGCCATGAAATAGATTTCTTGATCTGGAATGAAAGATGATGGTGTATGAGAGCTGAAAATGCTATCAGAGGAATTCAGGCGAAATGACCATGTTTGTTGGTTAATGGAATATCCATGCAATGTGGTGTTGGTACATAAATTATCTTAACCACACAACTACTGACAGACAAAGAAAGCAGCGATCAACAGGACAATGTCTGACCATTCTGTCCAATGTACAGACAGCTGCCCTAAAGTTGGAATATTGATGAGAGCGGTCTTAAACTCACTCACTCATTCACAATCTAATATGATTCCTGTCTGTGGTCTCAGCCACTTTTAGAAAGCCCAAATCCATAAAAATTGTTTGGGTCTGGTAGTCCATATTGTACCATTAAATCATGCTAGAACTAATACTGAGTGAGTGAGTGAGTGAGTGAGTTGAGTTTTACACTGCAATATTCAAGCCATATGGCAGCGGTCTGCAAATAATCAAGTCTGGACCAGACAATCCAGTGATCAACCACATGAGCATCGACCTCAACGAATGGGAACCAACAACATGTATCAACAAAGTCAGTGAGTCTGAAAACTCGATCCCATTAGCCGCCTCTTACGACAAGCTTAGTCGCCTTTTAAGGCAAGCATGGGTTGCAGAAGGCCTGTTCTACCCCGGACCTACACGGGTCTAATGCTGAGAGCCAGATAGGAGCAGACTGGTGTTGGCACAAACTGTCATCCCTCACTAAATATGTTTGATTGTTTGATTGTTGTATAACCACACGCAGCAATAGTCCAGCTATATGGCGGAAGCCTGTAAATAATCAAGTCTGGACGAGAAAATCCAGTGATCAACAGCATGAGCACAATTACAAATTAGGATACAATAATATGTGAACCACATCAGAAAGTGTGACCACCTAATCCTGTATGTTGCCTCAACAGACAGGTATGTGCTGAAGACCAAATAACCTTGATCTTCATGGATCAACAGTGTTTGTAGCAGTGGAGTGCCCCGGAATTCCTCCAAAACTAGAACTTACTTTCGCTACTTTTAATTGCATACTGCTCCAGCTTGGCGTCCAGCTCTCCTGTGAAGGGGGTGGGTGTGGCAGGTTGGGGGCTGTCCGGTGGGGTGGGGACGGCTCCATACCCATCAGTCATCTCCTCCTCCAAACCATTCTCTTCCTCCTCGTCTGCCCCCTCCTCCCCATCGTCAGGGGCTGGCAAGTCGGTCTGATCTGAATCACCTTTCTCGGGGTCATGAATGCCCACAATGAGACTGTAGTCCATTAGGTGCAAGCTTGCCAAGAACTGAAAAAGTACATTTCAAACACTAGTATGAAATATATATATACCTCCCTAAGGCCTCACCTAGCTTATTTCTAGTTTTACTTGAGGAATATTACTTTGGTGCTTTTGTTTTTCTTTTCCCTCCTGCCCTCAGGGCCAAATATGATGGGTGACTAGTACCTATGCCAGTTTCATTGGGGAGAGTTACCATGAGACGATTACAGCAATCAATGGAAGCATAGAATGCACGGGGATATAATACTCTCTTGGATACAAATCCAGCTCTGACTTACCTGCAGAGTGTTGGAGTGAGAGAGTTTAGTCTAACGCCACTCTCAGCAGTATTCCAGCTACATGATGGCAAGTCTTGACCAGGCAGTACAGTGATCAACAGCATGAGCATCAATCTGCACAACCGCTGATTTGTGTCAACCAAGTCAGTGAGCCTGCCACCCACTCCCTTTGGTTGTCTCCTATGACAAGCATGGGTTACCGAGTGAGGGAGTGAGTTTAGTTTTATGCCGCACTCAACCATACTGCAGCTATATGGCAGCGTTCTGTAAATAATCGAGTCTGGACCAGACAATCCAGCAATCAATGGCATGAGCATCAATTTGCGCCATTTGGAACCGAGAACATGTGCCAAACAAGTCAGCAAGTCTGACCACCCAATTCCGTTAGCTGCCACTTACGACAAGCATAGTCACAGAATATGGCAAGCATGGGTTGCTGATGACCTCTTCTAGCCCAGACCTTCACGGGTCCATGGGTTACTGAAGATCTAACCTGGGTCTTCATGGCTGCAGAGTGGGGAAAGCCAACATGGTCATGAGGACAGAAGACATGTTGTCAAACATGTCATGTTATAAGACAAAATTATGTCAATAAAAACACCCAAATTGGGTACACCCAAATATCCTTCTGCTTGACATCACGAAGTCTTGACTCTGGCTCAAGAATACATCTTCTCATTAAAAATGAAGGAGATTCTAAAAAGATCCACACGACTTCATATTACTGAACACACATCATCATATGCAACCTTGGAAGATTGGTTTTGAGACTTCCAAGATACTCCACAGATGACAAAACGTTCTGTGACATGCATGTCGCAAATACTATGATAAATAATCACATCTGAACATCTGTGTATCTATACCTCAACATCTTTTGTTAATGTCGGCATGAGTTTATCCTTGGCTTCTTGTCCAATTTGAATCGTGATGCCATCATTCACAAAGTCCACATCTTTTAATGTTGGCAGACTCTTTTGCTGAAAAACATAAACAACCACCATCAAACCATGTTAGTGAGTGAGCAAGTGAGTTTAGTTTTACACCGCACTCTGCAATATTCCATCTATATGGTAACGGTCCGTAAAAACTCGAGTCTCGACCAGACAATCAAGTGATCAACAGCATGAGCATCGATCTGCACAACTGGGAACCGATGACGAGTCAACCAAGTTGGCAAGTTGCCGGAATTAAATGTGTCCAATCGCAAGGTACTGAAATCAGCTTTGCTAAAATTACGTTTGTTACTTGCAATTATTCCAGTTCAAACATGTCATTAAATTTAATGAATGGAGTCTACATGTAGTCCAAAAAATGTATTTCATCGTTGAAAATATGTTTTTGCCTATAGATCCGAATTTCAATGAATTTCATTCAAATTTCGTAGAATTTCTAGTGGAATCCAAATGACGTAGTTTGAAGTTCAAATTCATAGCGACTATGATAAAATCGTAGAGGTTGGCATTTGTGCTTGCACATATACATCTCAATACAAGATAGCAAATTACATGGAACAACACAAGAGAATTTATTGAAATACTTGAAGGGTATGTGCACATTTATTGTCACATAAGCAAAATTCACTGCTCGTGGTATGTAGATAAGTATGGACCTGACAATCTGGTGATTGATATTGTAACAAGAATCCATGCTGTCAGGGTACAATGGCACACAATTGAGAAGACAAGGCAGATGGGAGCAACCTCCTCTTCTTCAATATCAGTTAAGCCTGACCACTTGATCAGTAAATCACCTCTTACAGTCAGCATAGGTTCTATTATCTCTAACTAGGGTTCCTCCACTCTTCGGCTACATTCAGATCAACCTGTGACTGGTAACATAAGTGTACCAGTATTCCCTCATCATAAGTATTGAGTGAGGGGGTTTCAATGCTAATGTGTAATATTCTATGCCTCAGTTTCACGTGGGATGTAGCTCAGGTATAAAGAAAGAACTGGAAATCGACTTTCCATGACCACATACCCTTTCTTTGTCACTTGCTTGTCTGTCAACTGTAGACCCCTGGAACAGATGAAACACAATATAAACCATTGTCAAACAACACATACTGATCACAGAGTGGAATGGAGTGAGTGTGCATAAATGGACTCTGCTTTTAGCAATTTCCAGCAATACTCTAGGAATATCTTGGTGGAGACTGTCAGAAATGGATCTCAAAACCAACTTTACTGCATAACAATTATATCAATACCATGACAACATACCACAACATAACAGGATACAGCATTGCTGTCAATCTTGGCAAGTTTGAATTGTTCGTCCTTGTTGGCTCTTTGAACCAGATGGAAGTAGATCTAATCTGAAGTTGTTGACATCCTGCCTATCATCACCAAGGCCATTTGGAAATTCACAAAATCGCATTTATGAATTATTACAACCATTGACACAACAATGTTATTTGTACTATCAATGAAGCTGTTGGCATTTATTAATTCCTATTGATATGGTACTATCTTACGAACCACACAACAGTTCAACATATCATTATATGCCTACTTGAAGCCCTACTTAGTGATTAATCAATTTCTGGATCTCCTGGTCAATGATTTATTGACACAGTAGCTTCTTGAGATATTCAAGAGGATAATTGTTACATTTACATATGGCAAAATGTGGAAGATATTTGACAAATTAAGCTGGATATTACTGATATGTGATCTGATATGTGATATGTGTCTCTTGAAACAATGCACCACTAACGTACTGAAAGAAACTTGGTAAGCAGTGACAAAACTTCTGACATTGTTTCATTCACTATGAAGTGCTGACGTATCAAGAATCATTAGCAGGGTGAACTAAGAGTGAGTGAGTGAGTGAGTGAGTGAGTGAATGAGAGCAGTTTCATCACACTTTTAGCAATAATTCAGCAATGACATGACAGCAGGGGACACTAAAAATGAGCTTTGTACAACATACCCATGTTTGAGTCCTGCATTTTGAGTCCCTGGGACAGGGACTATAAAATGGGGATCACAAACACTTAAATATTATTATTAATACTATGTCATAATAATGTAGCAATTCAGTTACTGTTATTGTACTGTGTATCATGATCATCGCAGTAATTAAATGATATCATAACCCAGCTTTCAGTAGACTCAGCGATAATTTATTGTTACCTGATCAACATGTTAAACAAAGTATTTGGACTTTTTCTGCTACCCTTTGGACTCGCTAGTTCATTTCATTGTCAATTTTTATGCACATAGGATGCAGGAATTTGCCTCCTCTAAATCCCCAGGGGATAAAAGCCTAGCCTTCAACAAGACTAACCCACCGTCCCAGGTGAACCCAGACAAGAAAATACAATACCACTAATAACTGGACCACCTGTCAAGAAGACCCTGTCCTAACACAATAGTATCCGTCTCAAGGTCCCCAGGAGGCTCTTGCATACTTCTATTATTCTTCCTGACGTTGACATGAGCAATATATATTCACACAACTCATTTGATAACTGCACACACCCCATTTCATTATGACTGAATAGTATCATGTATCGGACACTATATAGATACATAAAAATTAAATGTTAATACACACACACGCCCCTTTATTTAAACTCTGTATGGCTGAAAGTGTCAGTGATACACATATAACTAGATATAAGTAGAGGCTTTGGAGTGCTGACTGAGGATTGGCCTTTCGACTCTGCTCCGATCAATACACACAAAGACCTCCTTGTCAGCTTATGTTCTGACCACAGGTATTACCTGTCTACTCAGGACAGACACGCCTTGTCTGATTCACCTGCTAAAGAGCAACTGTGTTCCTTTACCCTACAAGCCCCAAGTCAGTATACTTGTGTTGAAAGTATTCTTAGAGCTGCAAAAATGGTGATTATTTAGCAATATTCTGACACAGTTTAATCGTTGTCCCTGCAGAAGTAGAGCACAACATTGCCTACATTAATTCATTTGCATTTCACATGAGCACACATCCGCTGATCACAAGCAAATAAAGAAGTGCAAATTGACTGCATTACACTGACACTGCACAGTTGGTGTGGGTCTTGTACAAGGTATGTCCATGTCATGGCAATGCCTCCATGAGGGAAGACTCCAGGAGTTTTCAGACTGCAGTCTCTAATGACTCAGTTCAATGGCCACAAATTGATTGAGTTGGTGTTAACCTTCATGTCACAGTATGTGTCAAGGCATGTCAGCATAATTTGCAGACTGCTCTAAGAGATGGAGGTCCTGAGGCTGTCCTCATGATTCAACTACAACTGTCATTCAGGACAGAGTAAGTGATATGGGTTTAACATTGTTAAACATGACTTTGTACAATGTTTTAGTTTTATCATGGCCTATCAGTATTCAGATTTATTGTATGGTATGTGTATTTGTTGTTGAACACCACACTCAGCTGTTTTCCTGCAAAATCATGGTTCAGACAATCCAGTGACTGGTACTGGAGACAACAATGGTTCAGTGTGAGCCTGACCAAATGACCCAATAAGTCATCTAAAGCTTCTTTCACATGTACACATTTACTCTTGTAAGTACATTCACTTATGAAAATTAACTTACTGGAGTAAAACTATATTTTCTTTCTGTTCACATAAATATTTATCCAATTGGAGTATATCAGATTTGCATACCACCCAAACACAATTTTAAAGAAGTTAGGTCATTCAGTCTCTAGACACAAAATGAGTAAGTTGTTGATTTTAAAACACAGATGAGATCTGCAGTATTCTTTTACCACAGGACTTGCCCAAAGTCCAACAAAGGACAAGAATGATTGGGCAAAGTCCTGTTCAAGAACCTGGTGGACAGATACTGTGCAAAGCATCTTTGATGATAACCAGCGGTTAGAGAAATTTCAAATGACTTAAGAAACGATTGCCAAACTTCGACCCTCATTAGCAAGGACTTCTAGCAGAGACCTGAATCAGCTCAATATCAAAACATGTAAACCGCCTTGTCATAACAACATGAAAAGTAGCTTATGATGTGTCACAAAAATCAGTACATGCCCTGTTTGTCACAAATGATTGCATGCTACAAGTTCTCTACTACAGACTGTGCTATGTTAAGGCACCTTTATCATTAAGTCTTTTCAGTGGTACTTGCTACTTTATGTCTATCATTATTATCCCAGTTACATCTTCAATGCAGTGGATACTGTATCTGTCTTACTCATCAATTCATTCTGTGATGTTTACATGGTGAGTTTACTTACCATAAGCAAATTTACTTACATAAGCAAAGAGTAAGTAAATGTGTGCATGTAAAATCGGCTTAATACAACCATGTTGAGCATCAGTACTGGGAGAATCTTCAAGTGATACAGGACGTAGACAATTTGCAATGTAGAGAAAGTAAATAGCATAGTCATGCTGTTGAAAGATGAAGGAAAGTTATGGGGTCACTTCTTGGCTGTCAACAAAAAATTGGAATATTGCTGAATGATGCCTTAAATCTTTCAACACCAGAATACCAGGAACGTTCATTGCTCTGACACAGAGTTCCTGGAACCTCTGAGAAGACAGATGACGCTAATATTTATGGAGGAAAATATCAGCTCGTAAAACAACATTGCTCCTATATGTAATACACCATATGAAAGATCTAATCCTACTGTTAATTAATATGCAGGTTATGGTCATGGCAGTGATAAAATGATAGAATTACAACTGGAGTATGTTTCTCTTTAGAAACATATAAGTTTACACATTCTTGGTACAGATTAAGGACAAAGGATACGAAAATTACAGCGCTTTTCAGACCTGTACGATTATCATATTGCCTATTTAGATAAAATTGTCATCAAAAATTTTTCAAATAACATCTTGTAACCTATGTCCCGATAAACAGTAGCTTTCTGCTCAGTGACATAGGGTAAGGTGAAATGAATTTAATATTGTACTTAACATACTTGACTCATATCACAACATGCACGAGTGGGTGTATTTAGTTTTAAAGTACTGGTTTAAATATGTTTATGCATCATTTAAACTTTGCAACTGTACATTTTTTCTTAATGCTATGACAGTTAAAATTGATTATTTCTCATACACAAAGATGGAAAATTAGACCTTATAAATCTCAGAGAATCAAAAATGTTGATCTTTGCATGGACAATTATATAATATGAAACATTCAAAATGCAACTAATTGTATACAACAATGCCTCAAATACAGGTATTGTGATACATACCGAATCATTGCATGAGAATCGGGACACGAATTGGTGCATGAAACTTATGTATCATGACATCCCTATTCAAAAACATTGCAGAAAATTGTTTAAACATGTCAATAGAATAAGGGGAAATAACATGAAAATATGTTTCCAAACACTGTGAAAAGTGACAGATTTAACAATGAATCGTTTGACAAGTTTCTGAAAAAATACACTGCATGACATATTTACCAGCCTGGACTACACAGGGACTTCAATAGTGTTGAAAGAGATAAACAACAAACACAGACTCATTATCAGGTATAAATTGCACTTTCAGAAATTGTTTTCCCCTCTTAAAGTCTTTTCAATGTAACTGTACATTTTGCAGGGTTAGACAATCAAAACCAACCATCTGCCAGGTAGAATCCCTGCAATGTGTTGCCAGCTTGATGGAAAATTAGATCCCAAAACCTGACCAATCCCCTCATCTGTTTCATAGCAGGATGCTACTTCCCTTCCAACTCCTGCTGCAAAAAGTTTACTATAGGGTGAGTGCTCCTCTGTATCAGGTGGATCCAATAAAGCTCCACAACTTGGCACAGACAGACAGAGTCTAGGTTTACCATCTCTGTTTTTCTATGCTCTGGAAGCAGCCCGAAACAACCTGTTTATTTCCTAATCTACTCAGTCTGAGTTGAGGCCTACTGCATAGACTACCAGTGTCTAGATACATACCAAAAGATTCTCCTTCCGTACTGATTACAAAGCTGCCCTTCTAGGTCTAGTGGACATGGCATACCCAAAACTTCTCAGACCCCTAAACCACCTTATGTTTTGATGTGGTTAAAAACATCTAATTGTAACTGAAAGTTTTGTTGCTACTATATCAGATTTTATATTGTGTTATTTTTTTATACTCCAATCAACATATAATACAACCATACTAGCCACCTACCTACAATCACCATATGTAACATCACCATACTACCTGCCATTACCCACCTGCCAACAATAACACTATATTAGCCACTTGATATTATCCACCTGCCAACAATCACCATATATCATGACCATATTAGCCATCTGCCATTACCCACATGCCACCAATAACCATAGGTCATCACCATTTAAGCCACCTGCCATCAATCATCATATAGTATCCCCACATTAGCCACGTGATATTATCCACCTGCCAACAATCACCATATATCATGACCATATTAGTCATCTGCCATTACCCACATGCCACCAATAACCATAGGTCATCACCATTTAAACCACCTGCCAACAATCATCATATAGTATCCCCACATTAGCCACGTGATATTATCCACCTGCCAAAACAATCAACATATATCATGACCATATTAGTCACCTGCTACCAATCACCACCATATTAGCCACCTGTTATTACCCATCTGCAAACAATCACCATATATCACCATATTAGCCAACTGCTATTACCCATCTGCCAACAATCACCATACAATATCACATATTAGCCACCTGTTATTACTTACATGCCAACAATCACCATTCATTCATAATACTTAACTCCTATAACCAACTCTGTCAAATTATTAAGTTCAGCCTACAGCGCCCCTGCTCCACCCTTTGAAAGAAAATGGTTACAATCTCTGCCATATTTCAACTCACTGCTGATGGAATAACAGCAGACATATCCCACAGTGGCAAATACCTCCACCATAGCTACACATGCCATGCAAATTAAATGGTCTGATCGCTGGCTTTCAATATTCCTGCAGTAGCAAAATCAATAGATGGTGGTATGGTTTGCTCTCTGCGTACACATCACTGTAACTAATCTCTCCCTCCCTGGTTCCTGAGGGGTGGGGGGAACTAGATGTGGATAGACTTCAGCAGGGATGGAGAATGCTTGAAGAACCAGGCAATACATGATGGCAGGCCATGGTGCCTGTGACATGCTTGGGGAGTTGGGCAATGGTTCCACTCTACAGTTATCCAACTGCCATGTTATTCCTGCTTGTCTGACAGGGTATACTTTGTGTGAGGTGTTACACAGCATATTGATGCACTTGGGGCTTTGGGTAATGAGGGCTTTTGCTGCAGTGCTAATATAAGGGATTGTCTGGAAACAATACACAATTGCTGCCTCTGTGTGTGTCATCACTGTTTTACAATGATGGGATGTATCTATGGATGAACGCATTTACTGGGTTTCAGATGAGTGTATTAAAGACATTGTCTTCTTGTCCAAAAATGTATCAAATATCACCACATTTTCAGCAACCTCTTGTATTTCAACCTTCAAGATCACACATCATCTACACATCCACAATCCCAATATTTGGGATTAGAACAATGTATTTGACGTATCTGATTTTTTTCTATGATGCTCATCATGCAGAACACCAGCACATGGTGCAATATATTGTAATGACATGGTGTGACATCAAACTGCTGATTGTAAACAAATCCTTTTATTTAAGCCCTGAAGCAAATGATATGAAGAGAGTTTATTTCCTGTAATTTAAGCATCAATTATCTCAATTTTAATCTACTTTGCTTATTCTTTTTAAACTATGAGTGTGTTTATTAACAGTCTTCAATACACACTTGTTCCAACACTTAGTAATATTTGAAACACAATGGGAATTAACATCAGGTGGACAACACGAGCTGGATCACATGGCAAAATGATCATGGACATCTTAAGTTCGGAAAATGTCTCTTTAGGTAAAAAAAAGTTTTGCTACTTCAAAGTTAAGTTCAATAGAGCGATATAATTAGATATGTGTTTATTTAAATGCTATGATTACACTAACAGAATAAACTTTGTTGAAATGTCACAGTAGCACTGAAAGTCTCTCTTGAAGTGAACTGTACTTCGTGCCAGCCACCACTGTTTCAAAGTCATGAAGTGGGCTGTACTTCAGGCAAATGACCATTGGCTTGTCTACCATAGACTTGTTACACATCAACTGCTGTGACACAGCTGAAATGGCCTTGAACAATATTCTGTCCAGACACATTATCTTGATATAAAACTTTAGTCAACACTAGGGCATGAACAATGCCAGTTCCTATCAGCAGACTCCTTAATCAGAGATTATGGTCAATCGTTTATCAAGGACATCAACTCATTCATCAACTTGGAAAGGACCAAGCGATCTGATCATACACTCATGGATGTCACTCATGACACAGACACAAGTTCCCAACTGTCAAAAGTACCAATCATTACACTATGAAATGAATACACTCTGTGGTGATTTACATATCATGAATGTAAGTGTAAATGTATACAAATAATTACTGCTTTTGCAATTCATGTTTAACTGAAATAACAAACATGGACTGTTACTGGTTAGGTTGAAACAATCCCGTAGTATGTCTTGTAAACATGCAACTCAGTACGGCAAAGCCATTATGACTAGCACAGGGCCAGCAATCAGGTCATCGCACTTGACAAGACCTTAGTACTCCCCATAACAAACAATGTACACTTGGTCTGGTCTCGTAAATTCATATTTGGCAGTCATGCAATTTAGAACCAGAACCGCTTCTTGAATATATGCTTGTTTTCGGAAATCTGGTACTGGAAGTAAGCTCTGTCTCGTGTACCACAAGTTAAAATGGCACAGATACCAAGATGATAGATACCCTATACATAGTAAGGATTTTACATTTTGATTTATAGCATCACCTTGACCTTCCCACATAAATAAATAAACTGAGGCAGTAGTCATTAGCAGTACCTGGGTTTCAAACCTGTAGCCTGCTTTTAAAGTATCTTCAAACAAATTCTGATATTTTCAAGAAGACAATATGAACAGTTTTCCTTGTTGATAGGGTCCAGGATCACATGGCCACAAATATGATAACCTTAAACTAGGTCAGCAAATTCTGTCCAGATACCATTAGTAACTAGCTGTAAATGGCCTGATGACATGAGAGCAGTGTAAATCAACAAGGTTAATAAGCAGCCTTTAACATGGCGTCTCTACCAAATCCTTGCTGAAAGTCTCATTAATAGCGAATCGGTTACCATCAATTACCTTGTCTGAGCAATTTACTGCCAAGAAAATTGACCCAAAGCTAAGATGCATACCACCCTGCACTGGAAATGACATTATGGGAATATTGAACTTTCTCCATTGTCTTCCAAAACACTTAAGAGTGACAGCATCTCATCAGTCTGCCTTGATAAGCTTGTATTGTGTCGTGGGCCCTGACAAGACAGGATCCATTCCAAGGCCTATATACAGGAGCAAGATGATGAACCATAGTCTAAGTCAATTTGCTTACATTAAGAGCATTCAAAGAAAACCTGAATTCAGGAATATTTAGTGCATGCTCATTTTGTCTTTGCCAATAAAAACTATGAGCTGGCTGAGACATGTACCGATTTTAGAGAGATTAACGTTTTTTATTCAGAATTGATTGCTTCAAGCTTGACTTAAGGAAATGGAACATACTTGCACCTGATGTAACCTTTGGTAATGACCTTGTAGCACCAGACAAAAACAGGTTGCTCCTGCTGCTCAATGTAAAATTAATTTAGAACATCACTACAACAAAAGTATTCTGTTTGAAGCTGACCAAGAAAATGTCAACATGAACTGGGTGCTAGATGGCATAAATTTGAGGCTGCATTCTGCAGCTTCAGTTTGCAGGCAACACTACTGCATTGACAATACTCCAAATTATCACGTGTGGCATGGCATGGCAGGGTGTGGCAGGGCGACCATGGTGTGTTTTGGTGTTGTGTGTTGTGGTAGTGTGTGTGTAGAGGGGGGGAAACAGGGAAGGTAAGACATAATAAAGAGGGAGAGGGGGAAGGAGAGTTGGCTCTGGTCCTTGAAGTTAGGACCTTTCACATTTGAATCAAGAGGCTCTTTACCTTCTAATATCAGGCTTATTATGTGTACCTTAAATGGACTATGTTCCCAGTACGTATATATACATATATACGACAGAAGTCACCAGCCTGTCAGTCCCAGTGTCTGACAGTACATTTCATAATGACTTTGACTGAAGATGTTATTTATGGCATGTGACACTTGTTTCCTGTTTAAAAATCTAATGCTCTTTAATAATTTCACTGCCAATTATAAGAAATGTTAAATCTGAAATGTGTGATGAATTTGATTCTGTGGGTCCTGTGAATTTTCACTGGATCAGAAAGACATCTGAAATGTACAGGACTCAGTGTCCTGTTACTTTGAAACACCATTCATGAGCACTGAGTGAGTGTGTGAGTGAGTGAGTTTAGTTTTATGCCGCACTCAGCAATATTCCCGCTATATGGCGGCAGTCTGTAAATACTGGAGCCTCGACCAGACAATCCAGTGACCAACAACATAAGCATCGATCTGCACAATTGGGAACCAATGACATGTGTCAACCTAGTCAGCAAGCCTGACCACCAGATCCTGATAGTTGCCTCTTACGACAAGCATAGTCACCTTTTATGGCAAGCATGGGTTGCTGAAGGCCTATTTTACCCCAGGACCATCACAGGTCCCTACTGACAGGAACTGTTCAGATATCAGATTCAGTGTTTAACTCCAGGATATTTCAAGGTAACCATCAGTGCTGACGATGTCTATTGTTAGTTTGGCTGCTACCCAGGGATATCTGTGTTACATCAACAACTAAACTGATCCTCAGGGATTCAGAAAAGTGAAAAATATGAACACAGATGAATATCTTGAAGACAACTAATACACTACAGCCAGGTCTACATTTACACCGCTTTTGGAAATTTTCCAGACACATGTCCAGGGACACTGGAAATGGGCTTAACACAATGTAGCCTTGATGGAAAAAGTACCCAAGGTTCCAGCGTCACAAGCAAACAGTCCTGTGACAAGGCTACCTGACCATTCCTCCAAAAGTGATGCAATTTCATTAACATCACAATTATACCAAGCAACCATGAAACTGATTCAGTTCCACAACTCCTACCATACCCTAAAAAGAAGTATCTTCAAGATATCCATAGCCATCAACCATGATATATGAGCCTACTTAAAGGTCACATGCAACCCAAACATCCAACATAATTAAAATACAATAATCAATTAATTATTCATGACAAATAATATACATAGCTACTTGTAAAAAAACAAATAAACAAAATTCTATGCATACAATCGCGATTCAAAAGTGCAATATTTTGTGCTTGGGCTTACTTCCCACAAAATGAAGTCCTCGGGAGACCGAACCCAGTCATAGCGGGTGGGGGTGCACTCAAGAGGAACGACGGCTTCTGATAGGCCGGTTCATTTGCTGATACGCAGAGGACTCATTGTGTGTACAGAAAGATGATCTGTTTGATGGCCATTTCAGAATTATGGCAAGTCACAGGAAAGTAAGATTCTGTATGGATAACAACATCTTTTATTGTACTTGATGAGTCATTTCAGTATGGATTCATATACCGTTGTCAAACAAAATCATATACACTAAAAGAAGTTGTTATCCATAAAGAATGTATATAGAGATGTTGGGTTTTGTAAATACATGTTCTCTGAATTTGCGTTCGATCCAATAAAAAATCATCTCAGTAGATATGGTGAACTACTGCGTGGCTGGAAACTGTCATTCTTTCAAGTAAAAAGCAGGACTTGAAACTGACAAGAGTTTGCACCAGTTTCCGTCAAATCCAGTCATCTGAAAAAAATGGATGTAGTTTGTTTGCAACCCACAGACATACAGCATCACAACTGCCTAATTACATAATGTGGCAGAGACAGGACTCGGGTGCACAGGTCATGAATCAATTTATTTTGTTTATGGCGTATAGCCTGTTAGGTGTTAAGTTCAAATTGTGTGTTCAGTTCAAATTGCATGTGGTCAATGATTGAAGCTGTGTATTGCATATTGTCGTTAGCAGACAGGCAGGCAGACATACTGGTGTCAATAAACAAGACATTGAGCTTTCTCTGTGACAGAGGCTGCTTACCACAATCAACAAGTTTTCTTTTATTTACTTGTTTGAGTACACAACCAAGATTAGACTACTACTCACGACCTCATACTCCGGGCAGGCATACTGTTTAAGCTCTGCAAACCTATTCACTATGCATGCATTGTGAGCGCAGCGCAGCACAGCTGTTGAAACCACTTTTTCCTCTAGCGCTGGGGGAAATTTAGTAAATTGTTTGAACATTGCAGTTTTTTTCAACTTTACAGGTTGAATTGGCATTTTTGATGATTTGTTTCGGTAAGTGCATACCGAAAGGTATCAGAATCTGCAAAGTTGTGTTTTACGTTGCATGTGACCTTTAAGCAGCAAAATGTGAAATCTGAAATTATTGGACAAAACCATTTGTCAACTGTATTGCTGTTTCCTAACACATCAGTCATTTCAGGTCGGTTTTCAACCTATCAAGCTGATGAATAGAAACACAGAGATGACTAAGAAAGGTTCACACCAATGACCCTGAAAAAAAAAACATCATAAGGTTTCCTGTCCTCTTCCCTGAAACTGATCTCACCTGAAACTTTCATTGACTGTACACCAGAATGCCACTCTTGGCGTTAATTACACCACCATGTATGATGGCATCGATCAAAACCAGCAAGAAATGAAAGGAAGTCTTTAAAAGACTGATGATAATTCCACAGGGTTTCAGTCAACAGTGGCAGTTATGACGAAGTCTAGGGGGTGAGGGGCCAAACCAAGCCAATCTCAAAGTCAGGATGGAATGCAATTACTAACAAGTGGACAGAGGTCAAGGTCACACATACTTCAGCCACAAATGGAATTGGATCTCAATACTTTGAGAAACAAACAAGTAGATGACAATGCTTATTTGTTATTCTTATGCAAGACTCTTAAACTATTTTCCTATGACAAAGCAAAAGTTAGGACGCATTACATCTTTGATTCTGCTGCACCAAATGCAGCCTTATTTCATGTGATGTTGGCTACTATGTGCAGGAGTACTCCATACACTCTCCCTGCATCCAGGAGTTGGTGCAGATGGAACCCAGGTCATGGTCATGGGTGGGTCATGCTCACCAGGGCTCCAGATAATTTTTCAACATTGGGAGTATGTACACCTTATTTATTCAACATAGGTGTACTGGACAAACTAGAGCACATTTAGAGCACTGATTGGAATTTAATGGAGTATGTGTAATCTTGTGTTTTGTCTCATAAATATGCACCACAACATTGCTACTCTAGTAACAATTAAACAATACTTTTTCAAATAAATACACCTGTAAATGACTCTAAGATCATACACCATTGCTGTCGTGAACACCTGTTATGTTTTCAAAATTATTTCCTACCACACGCATGTATTTTATTCGTATGTGCCAATATGGTCCTTATCTGGAGCTGTGTTTACTATACAAATCTGACCTACCATGGCTGTCTTACTGAGTACAGACAGCAGAAGACTGGAGCTAAAATGTGGTCCTTTGTAAAGAGTTTTAAGGAAAGACAAGTCATGAGAAACAACAGATGTATTTTAACACCCCATACGTAACGACAACAGTGTAATAGTCAGGTCGCAAACAATCGAGGACTTTGTATTATTATCACATCCGAGATCATGCTCATGTTTAATTCCTACTTGAGAAAAAGATTACTTCTTGTCACATACACGTCTTGTATGTTAAAACAATGTTATTGTAGTTGCAAGTAATTTATTTTCATAAGATTTAACAGTTGTGATTTGCTTGATCTCCAAGTGATTACATCATAAAACCATGTGTTGTTGATTCAGTGATGGTTTTATACATTAAATGAATTAAAATAAAATTAATATTGAAAACTACTTAAGCTGACATGTTCCTGGAGGTGTATCCATTTAATTTTATGTCACATCTTATTTGATGTCAGATTGATATTCCTGGAGGTGTTATAAGGAAAACTATATCTGTTAAATTTTATGTCACATCTTATTTGCATGGTAAATTGAAGTCTTCTTGCTCTAACATTCAGCATCTTCTGATTCGCAAGTTATCCGAGTAACGTCACACATGGCATACTCTCATTATGAAGTAGTTGGTGACACAATAGGTTCAGCGGAAGTTGTAGACTTTTCAGGCAGAGATATTTTTAAGAAATTTCACAATTGCATAGGTATTTTTCGAGTTTAACTAGGAACTTACAGTGCTGCAGTCCAGGCTCTGCCTTTGCGCACAATAATTATTCTTGTGGAATTAAAAATCTAGAAGTTCCAGAAATAATACATAATATTCTTAAACGTCATTATGGACAAGCCCTTAAACTAGCAAAGTTCAATTACATCTTCCAGTTTGCCTATACTTATATTACCACTGTAACATATGAAAAAATAACAACAGCGTGTTAATGTTTTTCATTGACTTCATTTATGTGCTAGGATTTTCTTTGAGTCATTTCACTTTCATTTCACATATAATTGAAACTGACGGTTGCGGTGGAACCATAAAACATCCTGATGACAACATTCTCCACCCACAAACCAATATAATAGATTAACTGTATTTAAGGTTTTGCCCATGGCTGCCCTACCACCTACACATCTCCACAGTGAAGCAATGGAACACAAACACCTGTTATTAACAGGTAAATTCTCAAATTCAGCCCAGGGTAATGAGGACTATCATGCATATCAGCACCTAGTCAGTCCCCTATTCAGCAAGAATAGGTGTAATTGGTGGCTGTCGGCTGTCTTTATTGACTGTATCATGTTGGACTCAACACTAGAGCTTACGAAGTGGCCACTAATTTGGTTGCACACTTTGCCTGAAGTTTTGCTGATTATCAAACCAACAATTAAAAGGTTGATGTTAGGCAAAGAGAAAAACGGTTTATTTAGCCCCTAAAATTCTTAACAGAATTTTTCAGTTATTATTATTGCAACATAAATAATATATTAGGGATATGCTCTTGCCAGAACATGCAGACCAGTCTAAAACTCTGAAACCTGTTGATGTTGCATGAATTGATGGAGAGTGATGATGTTAAGTTGTGTTGATCTATGACCTGCAGTATACAGTGACCCAGGTCATCGTGACCTGACTTCTCCCATTTCCTCCACAAAGCTGTATTCATTACCACATGTTCATGAACCTGCCACTTCATATACAATTCATTAACACAGTGTTAGCCTATCAGCAAGATACACCACAAAACATTCCAACAGGAAGTGAAAGTATTACAAGGATGCTCATGTGAAAGCACTCAGTATTTCCCACGTGAAAGTAAACATGACTCCCAATCAAACCCCTATTCCGGAACAGTGGTAGTAAAGAGGCAGAGGGATAGGAAGGATTTATCTGTCAAAGTCTGCAGCAGATGGCAAAGAAGCAGGCAGTATAAAAAAATTCCAATTCAGAATTATTGATGGTCATCACACCCATACAGTTAAAAATACAGCAAGGCTTTGTCAGAAGACCTGTACTTCGCATAAAGCAGGACCAATATAACCATTGAAGAATTATTACAAAGTTATTTAAAATAGTGAAGCATACTTTTTAAATAAAAAAAAAAACAAATCACAAGACGTATCTTTTGCAAATTTGCCTGCCAATGACACTTATTTGGAAGTCCTACATAAAACTCCTGGATAGATATTCAACATGCAGAATTTTAAACAAAGGGAGGAAAAACAATCCAATGTCCTGGTTAGGTTTCCACTGCAATTGTAAGTCCAAAATTATTTCTTTAAACATATCACATGAACATTCCTCGTACCTTCTTTTCCTTATTTAAAGCTTTACTTAAGAGCTATGGGAGAAAAAAAACTGCCTTTTTTCATCTCATGTCAAAGTGTTGATACCATTTCTATTTTGATCTCCTATGGCTTTTGTCTACCTAATACTGCCAGATGGTGAAAGTGGGAGACCACAAGGAGACAGCATGCAGAATTTGCATGGTCATTGCTTCATGGCATCCAAACAAACATGCCTATCACTTTAAAATTAACAGATCTAAGACTAACACGACATCATATAGTTATTACAACTGGAATGGTAACTCTGCGTTACACATGCCTATATCTTCCTAATAAGGATGTTTACTTTTCTAAACATCCCCATTGCAACATCTCTTTATCCAGAAATTCCCTGCCAAGGAGAATCAATTTGATTTGTTTTCCTGAAGTGGGGACTAGGTGCCACTTTACACCTAACTTGCTTTGTACAAACAACTTCCTTCAACAAGATATAGAGTCATGCAAAAAGTATTCAGATACTTAACGTCATTTAGATAGACTAACATTTTATTTCAGTGAAGCACAAATAATTTTCATGAAGTGAGTTCAGGATGGATCTTTGTCAAATTTGACAGGCAAGTTTGAAGTCATCTCTGCTCTGCTCACATAATGAGTTCAATTCTGCAACCACTATCTAACTAAAGAAATCACATTTAACAACGTATGTATGGTTCCACAATGCACAATCCCAGAGGCCACCTTGTCAGTGGAGTTCAAGGCATACATATGTTGATTAAATTGTTGCCATTTGATAAATGAGCAATGGAAAATTCCACAGAAATTATGTGATTGTAGGTAAGATGATTCTACACAAATGTGCAAAATTTGAACTTGGATCCTACAAAAATTAAATACAAGAAAATAATAGATGCTAGGCTAAATCAACCTGTAAGTCTAAGGAAATTACGTCAAGTGTCCGAATTCTTTTTGCGCGACTCTGGGCCCAGATTTTGGAAGCTCTCTTAGCGCTAAGATTGTCATAAGTGCCATACATTAACAATAACTTACAACTATCTTAACGCTAAGAGGGCTTCGAAAATCTAGGTCCTGTACTTTGAGAAAATTTGGCTTAACTTCGGCAAATGTTTTCAAGAAGTAATAGTCATACGTTATCAAAACAGCATATCCATCTCATGTGACAATCTTATTGGGGGTAGATTACTTACATGAATGTGATACTGATATAAATGGCACATAAACAGCTATTTAAATAGTGTGATTAATACAGGAGAACAACCACAAAATTCAGTGAAAATCTCATGGGTAAAGTCATGCCAGATGATCCTTCAGGCATTCTCTTCCCACAGTGGTTACTTGTCATATCTTCCTACATAACCTCTGTTCTAATACGACCCTTTCATGATGCGAGTATTCAAGACTCGTGATTGGAGGCAATCAGATATAGTAGTGCAATCAGCAACCTTGTTTCAAAAGTGATCGTTCGCAAGATCTGGGTAATATCCGCATGCATCGTGAAAACTAGAACCTCTTCCCAAGCGCGATACTCAAATGTTTCTTCTAGACAGAACTCATTCATCTCATATTTGTTTCTCCACATTGCTTGCATTTGTCAAGTTGAATCTAGGTCGATGTAACACATGTTCTGATTGGAAAGAAAAAAGGGAGATAAATCTGCTGCCATATTTTGCCGCTAGAGTATTTTATGCGAACCGCCAAATATGTCTGTATTAGAACAGAAGTTCGTAGGAAGATATGACAAGTAACCTCTGTGGGAAGAGAATGATCTTCAGGGTGAATGAGACTCTCAACCAACAAGCAGCAGATCCTGCTACAGCTACACTAAACAACTCTTCACTGCATTTCAGGAGCTCTTTAGAACAGAGGACAACAGATGACCAGGATTTTACATGATGCACAAATGTTCGTCCAGTACAAAAGTAGATAATGGATGTAGAAAAACAATGATTGTGAGTTGAAGTACGACCCTGAATGACCCAGAGCCTTCACAACCTAGTCATAACACCAAGTCAGTCCTGGATGGCCAAGACAAAGCAGAAGAAATGATGAGCTCAAAATGCCTCCACAAACAATTCCAAAAAAACGTTCAAACCCACACTACAAATGGATCCTCAGAATCGATATTCTATTATTAAGTAACTCCATACTAAACAAGTTGCTAAAGCCTTTACAGTATATTTTATCCTCCAAAAAACCTAAATATCATACATAAAGTAATGAGCATTCCTAATAGGAGATCATAAGCTGTACCACCCAGGAGGATCAATATGTATGTACTGACCTTCAAATCATACTTTCTGTGTATTCCTAGTCTGGGGCTGAAGATGTTCCTCATCACCACCATGTAGGTCTCGACATCGTTCACTGTCAAGCGGTACATACCCAGGTACTGGGGTAACAGGGTCTGGGCATGCTTCTCCACAATATACTGAAACAAACACCAAGTTGTGACATGGGAGTTTCATAAAACATACATCTGTATGTGTGCCAGGGAATGACTGTGGCATGCTTCTCCACAATATGCTGAAACAAAGACCACGTTGTGACATGGGGGTTTCATAAAACATACATCTGTATGTGTGCCAGGGAATGAGTGTGGCATGCTTCTCCACAATATACTGAAACAAACACCAAGTTGTGACATGGGAGTTTCATAAAACATACATCTGTATGTGTGCCAGGGAATGACTGTGGCATGCTTCTCCACAATATGCTGAAACAAAGACCACGTTGTGACATGGGGGTTTCATAAAACATACATCTGTATGTGTGCCAGGGAATGAGTGTGGCATGCTTCTCCACAATATACTGAAACAAACACCAAGTTGTGACATGGGGGTTTCATAAAACATACATCTGTATGAGTGCCAGGGAATGACTGTGGCATGTTTCTCCACCATATACTGAAACAAAGACCAAGTTGTGACATGGGGGTTTCATAAAACATACATCTGTATGTGTGCCAGGGAATGAGTGAGGCATGCTTCTCCACTATATACTGAAACAAAGACCAAGTTGTGACACTGGGATCCACAAAATACACATCTCTACATGTGACAAGGCATCAGACCTTTGTGTGGATGTATATGTTTAAGTGTATGTGTGATTGTGTTTGGAGAGGTGCTTGTAGTAATCAACCTTTTTAGCCAGTTATTTCATCACAACTGACTGAAAACCATGCAGCAGTTTAACTTTACCACATCCATACATAGTACAGGGGTTCAAAAATATTTTGAAATGCCACTTGCCACAGGGCAAGTGACTTCGAGAAAGTAACTGACCAATTTTCCACTTGCCCTGATTTTTATGACACAATGCGTGATGTTAATGTTTACTGGACCATTTATCGAAGAGTAATAGTTTCACTCTGTACTAGTTCTACTTTATTATTATTGCCAACTTTAATAGCTTCATTGTGAGCAGATATGAAATGAAATCCTAGATTACTTGCAGTTTGAAACCATACATGAAAAGTATCTAGTAGCCAATGGACAAGTAAGGTACCATAATTTGTTTACCTGAAATGAAAACTGACCAGTCCTGGATGTCAGGCGATGGGATTTTTGAACCCCTGATAGTAGTCTACTCTGCACTGACCAGTCCTGTTTTGTATGAAGTGCCATGTGAGCAAGTGAGTTTAGTCTAACGCCGCATTTGGCAATATTCCAGCAGTATTACGGCAGGGGACACCAGAAATGCCATCACACATACAGCCCATGTGGGGAATGGAACCCAGGTCTTCAGCATGTCAAGCTAACACTTTAGTCACTAGTCACTACCCCACTGCCCCAAGTACCATGTGCCAGATAGCAACATGTGCCTCCAAACACTTTCAATATGACATAACCACTGGCCCAATTCACAGAGCAGGTATTCACTAGATCATGGTGGCAGACAGATCTAGTTATAACAACTGGGTGTTAGCGTGGGGAAGCAGAGACCCAATCCACTATCAATTCTTGGAGGAATTGTGGTGAACCATTATCGATTATAATCGAAATATATACATTTTTTGGGTCATCATCAATTTTAAGGGTTTTTTCCAGGTTTTTTTCTAATTAATGTTAATGTAATTATTCTGTTAACCTATACACCAACTATTAATCAGTATATCTCATTATGTTTATATCAGATGTGAAATTTATTCATAGACATGTTACAGTAACATTTAACGTAATGACAAATACCAAACTATGAATACAATGCACATAGCTTTAAGCTGTTGAATATTCGTCAACTCATTCTAAAACAATAAAATTTTGATTTATCAAAAATATGCTTTTTACAATCAGTAACTATTTTTAATCCTTCCTGCAATCATTTTTTATTATTTTCAGTCATCGGAACATCATTCTTGTGTGCAGATTCAGTTTTAGGAACACT
The DNA here is from genome assembly GCF_037392515.1 of Haliotis asinina. Taxonomy (NCBI): domain Eukaryota; kingdom Metazoa; phylum Mollusca; class Gastropoda; order Lepetellida; family Haliotidae; genus Haliotis; species Haliotis asinina. The sequence goes on along the minus strand of NC_090290.1, from coordinate 11,222,432 downwards.
CACTTCATTTAGAGTACTGAATGTAATTATGATAGCAGGGTGAAAATCTATATCTTCCTACAGTCCCCAGCATTTTTCAATGTGATGGTAAAGCTATCACAAACTGTCCAGGCTCTATAGACTATCTCACCATAGTCATGCATAGGTTCTCCACTGATTTCTTTCATGTCTCTAGGTAGATTTAGTATATGAAGGGTTTAGTGGAACTGTCAGTAATAATCAATAATCATCTTATGACAGCTATCAATACAATCAATAATGTGGAACAGCATTATTGTTAAAAACTGATATTTTTACAGAAACTATTTCGACTCCCAGAAGTACACAAAGTCATCTGCTGCAGAAATGTAACACAACTTCCTGAATTTTAATTGTTTATCAGACTTCAGTTTCCATACTTGTTATAATTTGATGCTGAATGTGGATCATTGAATAGTGTTGGGAATTGGAAACCAAATCAACTGTCGATAGTCGGAGGACTTGTGGTGACCAATTACGGATGGTAATAGATATATATATATTTTTAATGTAATCACCAATTAATGTTTTCCCCATTTTTTCCCCCCTAATTAATGTTTTATTGTAACTAACACTATCATGATATGAAATGCATGCATGGAAGAAAGACATTAGAATTGCAAGTAAACAATAAATGTTATTAAAATTTTATAATGCACATACCTTTACTCATGTATGTGTTCAGCGAATGTTTGTGAGTATTTATCGCATTTAATGGTTAGTTTACTTCATTCAAGTTTGTTATACTAAAACAACAAAATTCCTATTAATGGAAAATGTCTTTTACAATTGACAATTATTCTTAATCCTCCTTTTGATCAATTTTCGATTATTTTCGATCATCAGAACGACCATCAATGAATATTCTGCAGCACTCACCTGGTGATACTGTTTAAGTACATGGTGCATCTGCTCCACCTCCTCACTGACCAGTGTTTTTATAAAGAACTTCTTGTCTTGGGACATTAACATCCGAGCGCCGCTTCTACCCGGTGAGTCGATGTAGTGGGGCTGTTTGGTCAGCGAACTCTGTCAACATAAGATGTCACTGGCTTAATTTGTCTTCTAGCAGGATGACCAAGATATTTTATTAATTAAGCTTCTCTATTCTTTCCATACAAGTCATGAGTAAGGGATCTTTAATGATTCCAAAACATTGAGTGAGTGTTGGCGAAAATCAACAGTATGAGTACAGTGCTGACCGTCATGGTAACCTAAGAGTCAATGTCACAAACATTTGTGAGTATCCAGCATGGCTGAGGGATGCCAAGCAAACTTTGCAAAGCAGATCATGTAACCCGTTAAAGACTTCTCCAACCAAGCCCATGACATGTGGTGCTCTAACTGAAACTCCAAAATTCCAACTTCATATTCCTTTACAAACAGTGTGAACTAGAAAAGTTTAATTTATGACAACTGTTTGATTCCATGACTTCTTTTTAGAAAATGCAAGTTTCCACTTTTCAGGAGTGCTGCAATTTTCTACTATAGAATATTCATTTCTCTGCTCAAGAATGTTAGAAATGTAGTGCAGAAAGTTGTATAGGAAATGTGCAAGGACAAGCAAAAGAAAGTTTTGCACCAGTGTCCTTCGTACTTCTTCAGGAAATGACTGACTGTTATAAACCATATAAATTACCCACATTTTAGCTTATTTATTCTATGCAAAAAGAACTTTTGCAGGTATCCATTTCAGGTTTTCCTTCAAGAACAGGAAGCATCTTAATGATGAAGCTTAAAAAGCTTGGCAGTAAAGGTGAAACAGCATACAGGTGTGCTGCCCTTGGTTCACCTGTACCAGGCAATCAGGCAATCTACACCACCTGTCTCACCTGTACACACAATCAGAATCAGGAACTCTACTCCGGATCCCTGTATATACAACCTTCCATCCCCATCATACTTTGTTGGTGGTAACATCAAGTACAAGCATCTTCATATGATAATCAAGACATTCAGCAAAAATTCAAAATATGCCTACAAGTAGCATTTCTACCACTACTGTTGTCAGCAGTGAGTAAATGTATTTAAGTCATTGTCAGTATGTCATGCCATCAATGAAGGAACATCTGGACTGTTAAGTATTGAGGTGGACCAGCTTGATGTGAAGAAAAGCCAACATTCCTCCTGAAATCAATGCTGAGATGCAGTGCAATCTGGTAACACAAATCCAAGGTCGGTGTAGCAAACATAAACGAAACTGCCACCATCCCTCATGAACTATGGTCCAAACAGTGCACTACAGCTGTGATCAGTTCTCCAGCTTCACAACTCAGCATCATGCCATACAGCAAGCTCAACAAAAGATGATCGCAACAAACGCTAAAACAGACCCATAACAATCATAGATCCAAAGTTGCTTTGTGTGATGAGGCCATGGGCAGCTCTTTAACAGTCCTTTTCTAAACAACATTCTTCCAAACAAACCTGATATGTTGTCTTGTTTAGTCAAGATCTCCTGAACATGGAGAATCAAGAATCATCTTTTTGTGAATGGAGTGTACCCAAGTACCAATCACAATCATGTTAAGAAATTGTCATTTGGGTCATAAACAACAGTCACTACCTTGAGGACTTTTGTTGACTGCAACATTTAGAGTGAGAAAGCGAGTGAGTGAGTTTTCTTGCCTATCACTGCAACCTTTGAGAAATGTATTTAAATCCGTGGTAACCAGTTGCAAACAGCATACACACAGTTTTTTGCCAAACTGAACAGTGACAAACACCAAGGTTGCATATTGCAACCACCTGATTCTTAATTCAGTCAGCTCTCACAACAAGCAGTAGCAGCCCTGTTCACACATACGCCAAAAACAAGAACCCACACATAAGAACTGGTTTCCTGCGACCTTTTCTGACACTGATTCCCAGTGGTAAAGCATTGCAGGAATGGAATAGTGTGTCTTTACCTGGATTTCATTCCTCACAGACAATCATTGGTTGCTAGGGACCATTTCCAGCCCAGACTCCTAAACACCATGAGTGTTGTGAACTATTGAATGCCTCTTTTCAAAGATAAATAGGTGTGCATAGATTCATTTGCAGAGATTCATTAACAGGGCTCATTTTAGTGCTTTCTTACTTGCTATGGTGCAACCCAATTCTACAAGGTACAATCTAGTTGCAAGTCTAACTTGCATCAGGTGCAAGTAAATTTTTTAGTGAGTAAACTCCTGAATAAATCATTCAAATAATTCAAAAGCATATTTCTTTCTTTACACATTGCATTAAGAGCAGCATATCTTGAATATGTATGGTGCAACTAGGTTTTTATCTTAGGTTGCACCTTGTGCAAGTGGGTTAACCACTCTTAAATCGAGCCCTGATTTAAGGTTCGGCTCAGTAAGTAATGTTGACTAAGAATGCAGAATCAATTTACATTAGCACTCACCATATACTCAAAGTCGTCAATCCCAAACCGCTCCCTCAAGTTCTTGAACACAATTGGGCAGTACTCTTTCACTTTGAAGTGACTTGGCATGTTGTCTCTGAAAAACATGCCAAAAACATTCATAGTCCTCTTAAATTTAGGAATAGCTTTGATACAACCTGTCACTTTGCATACTAGAACTAGAAGTAGATACGTATAAAACATTTGTAGTTATTAAAGACAGCTATGCATACATTGCTGATACCTATAATTTAGTGCATGTTTCCTTGGTAACACCACAATCAGCAACATTCCTAGTGATGTGATAGTGGTCTGTACATATCAAGTCTGGACCAGACAATCCATTGATTAACAGCAAGATTTACATAGGTGAGATAGAATGACATGTCTAACTGCGTCAGCAAGCCTGACCACCTGATCCTGTTGTGTTCCCAACATGAAATCAACTTCAGAAATTCACCACCAAATTTTACACTAAAGCTTATTCTGTGTTTAAAGAAATCTTTCAAATTGGTTGATAAGAGAAGGGGAACACTAATAAGAGAAACCTGTCTGAACATGTTCTTCCAATTGATAATGATTAACTAACATTTCTGTCTGGGATACTTCCAAATTCCTAGATGAAGATATAAGACGGAGAGTATGTTTGATCAAATGCCATCAAAACATTTCCAAACTATCTTCCCATAAAACATGAAAGGGGACTGAGGATAGAATGTTGTTATACCAACCTGCCAATAAATATATTCATTAAGTACATTAATATACTCACAAAAAGTCAAGCAGTGTACATTTCTAGTCTCATCACATTTTCATTTATTGAAATTGCAAATCAAGCAATAGAAAGATAAAACGTACACAGAATTTACAAAATGAAATGAAATGGTATTGACCAACAATAAACTTACAAATCATCAAATGCAAGTACCCATGAAACAGTTGAGCAAAATGTGCTGCATTGATGGAGCAAAATGTGAGGGTTAAATCAGTTTTGGACAGTGACGCAGCGTTTAATAATACTTGCGATCACCATAAGCATGAATGCAAGCTTTGCATTGACCAAATGAGCTCTTATTGTAGCTGTTTGTAAAATGTTCAGTAATGTCTGCTCAAGGTCTTCCTGAGTCAGAAATTGAACAAGGAGACTGAAAATATGACTTCCAATAATGCCATTTTCATTAAGATCAGGTGACCTTGCAGGCCAGTCCATATGCGTCATGTTGATGATCTGAACAACATCACTGACAACTCTCAGCCATAATCATCCATGGATGGACATCCATAAAAATGAACTTAGGCCCCGCTTGTCCCAGAGGAATGATTACAGGTAGGTTTACACTGATCAAGTATTCTGTCATACAGACCCTGAAGCATATATAGCCAAGAAAGCCCTCACAAGTCTAGAAGATGTGGCAAGTCTAGATTTCCTTAGCTTCAGGAAAATGAAGAAAGTCTCAGGGCTCCATTTCATTACATTATTTGTTTTCACTATGAACGTTTTTTTCAGTAAAATATGTTCATTTCAGAGACTAGCTGTTAGTCTAACTGATTAGGGTGTACGTGTGAAGAGAGTGCCACACATGCATGCTGTTTCTGAGGGTGGTTGTGTTTGGGTCATGTTGTCAATGTTATCATGGTTATCAGATAAATCAATTTGACTGTCACTAAAGGTTATGTATTCTATATTTCATATAACATGATGGCACAAATCACTATAGAGATAGATAAAGATAAGACAATGAAAATACTTGATGGTTGATATTTTTTTTTAGGAGTATACCCTCCACAGCCTTGACCAGAAAGGAACAGTGATTGACAGTAAAGGGACAGCATCCAGACTGTCAGCCAGTGTCTGGGTATCATATGAGTATGCCAACACAAGACCAGACAGGGCAGATTCTGCAGACAATGCAAGGGCCAGACCCCAATTATAGTTGGTTCTCCGCACAAGTATTTCACCCTGTAGCCATCCTAGAATCCCCTTTAATCTGTTACAGACATGCCACACATGCTAGATTTACAACACTGGGCACGAATGGGCTTTGAAATTTCAATGGGTCAAATTCATCAGGATATTTGCAACACAACTTGCCCTTACAGAATAATCAAAAATGTTACACATGCCCTACATCCAGACCATATGTCCTAGTTGTCATGTGGACAGTACAACACAAGGATGGAGTTTAGCAGGAAGGAAGGATATCTGATGGAGTGGAAACCTACATATGATCAGACGAGATTAAACGAACTATATCCTGAAGATACTGTATTTGTTCCAGTCTTCCTCCAATACATAATGGGTTCATGTCACTGGGTTACCAAGAAAAATGTTCTATTCCAAAGTATCCTGGTGTTGCAACTTGCTGATGGCTTTGGCTTGTCACACTGATACCTATCCAGTGCTCCAGATAAGATTTAGCTCATGTGAGCTCATGTACCCACTGTATTTTTATATATTTTTTGTAGTGGGTATTATCAGGAAAAGCCACTTGCCATAGCACACGTGACTTCAAGAAAGTAACGATGAATTTCCCACTTGTCCTGATTTTCATGACATAATCATGCTAATGTAATCATGAAAGAATAAATAAGCATGATATTTGATGTTTATGTTTAGTGGACTCTTTACTGGGAATTGATAAATAGAAACGAAAGACAACTCTACTTTATTATCATTGTGACATTTAAGAGCTACATTTTCAGCACATATGAAATGAAATCCAAGTTTATTTGCAGTTTGAAAACTGTAAACAGAAATTATCTAGTAGCCCACAGATAAGTAAGAAACTATTATCTGTCTGCCCGAAATAAAATGGACTTGTCCTGGCTTCAGGCGATGTGATTTTTTAAACCCTGTATTAAGCGAGTGAGTGAGTGAGTTTAGTTTTACGCCGGACTCAGCAATATTCCAGCTATATGGCGGCGACCTGTAAATAATCGAGTCAGGACCAGACAACATGAGCATCGATCTGCGCAATTGGGAACCAATGACATGTGTCAACCAAGTCAGTGAGTCTGACCACCCGATCCCAATAGTCGCCTCTTACGACAAGCATAGTCACCCTTTATGGAAACCCTGTATTAAGAAAGTAGAGAGGGTATTTCACTTTTCACAACTCACTGCTCTCAAATATGTGGGTATTTTAGTGATTTTATTCAGCTACATAGAGATCATTGACATTAACTAAACAGTAATGTACTGTCTTATGTCAAACTTAATCAGAACCAACTTAAATATAATTTCATAAAAAAACACTCATCCTATACTGACAAAACAAAACTAGTCCTATACCAACACATTCTCTTCCCACGGAGGTTAATCCTGTCATATCTTCCTACGTAACCTCTGTTCTAATACGGCCATATTTCCCAGTCATTGAGAAATCCAATTGCGGCAAAAAATCGCAACAGGAATTATCTCCCTTGTTACTATCCAATCAGAACACACGTTAAATGGAATGGGTTCAACAACGTGCGAAGGAAAGATTTGGTATTTCATGTTTAACTGAAAATCAGAAACTGGCAATAGAGTGTGCAGGGATCAATCGCCATGATGTGAAACAAAAATAGACAAGTGGCAAGTTTTCTTATAACATGACACTTGTCAAAAGCCATAATCCGAGAAAAATCTATTATTACTATAATATTACAATTCTAACAGTTAAATAAAGTTAGGTATGGTAAATCACATTTACAGACACATTGGCAATATTTCAACCATATCATGAACAACTTCAACAGGATGCGAACAAAATGTATGATTTATCGCAATAGTATCAAATATACATCTTAGAATATTGTCTGATATGGGGCTAAATCTAGCTGATTATGGAAGCAATGGTGAAATGTCAATTGAAAGGTTCGTTATTTTAGTGTTAATGCAGGGATGTTATCAAAAGTTTGAAACGTGACATACAGAGTATCATATACAGTAATATACAGAGCAATATTCCAGCTTTGTGGCGGTGGTCTGTAAATAAATAAGTCTGGACCAAACAATCCAGTGATCAACAGCAGGAGCATCAATCTGCACAACTTGAAACCGATGACATATGTCAACACAGTACGCAAGTCTGACCAACCAATTCTGTTAGTCACCTCTCACGACCTCATAGTCATCGTAAAGAATGGGAGTTAAAGTTAACTTTATAAAGGTTGCTTCATAAAATGAGGCCCAGTCCAGATCAGTTTGACCTATCCTTCACCTTAATCACCACTGAAGTGTCAAAACGTCAAAGTCAAGGCTGACCTTTAATAAATATCTTCTGGCCTAACAGGTGACAAGAACTGTGCTGGTGTTCTTGAAAGACAATAAACTTGCAAAGTTTATCACTTCATCATTAGAGGAGGAAAGGTTCATACCAATCACACCACCAGCTAAAATGCTGCTGAAGGTTTTGTTTTTGCTGAGAGATTTAACTGCCTCTGAATGCACAGCTACAAATCTGAACCAGTTGTTTCCCAAAATTGATTTTCCACTTAGCAAGTAATCATAGTCTTTTATTGGCACAATAGCTGCTTGACAACCTAATAACTTGGCAATCTAACACCTTGCAGAACAGGATATAGCAGGATGTTGCTTACTGCTCCAGTTGACCAGGATAATCTACGATTTGGCTTACTGCTTGCCAGGACTGAGCAGAATGCTCCAGTTGACCAGGATAATCCATGAACTGGCTTAATGGTTGCCAGGACAGACCAGGATGTGGATCACTGCTCCAGTTGACCAGAATAATCTATGAAATGGCTTAATGGTTGCTAGGACAGAACAGGCTAGCTATTCTCGAAACGTTCATAGCCCTACAAACTTCTTAAGTCCATTCTTAACACATTGGCTACAATCAAAGTTAAGAATTCTTAGGGCTACGAACGTTTCGAGAATAAGGGCCCAGGATGTGGATCACTGCTCCAGTTGACCAGGATTCTCTACAATCTGGCTTAATGGTTGCCAGGACAGAGCAGGATGTGGACCACTGCTCCAGTTGACCAGGATAATCCATGAACTGGCTTCATGGTTGCCAGGACAGACCAGGATGTGGATCACTGCTCCAGTTGACCAGAATAATCTATGAAATGGCTTAATGGTTGCCAGGACAGAACAGGCTAGCTATTCTCGAAACGTTCATAGCCCTACAAACTTCTTAAGTCCATTCTTAACACATTGGCTACAATCAAAGTTAAGAATTCTTAGGGATACGAACGTTTCGAGAATAAGGGCCCAGGATGTGGACCACTGCTCCAGTTGACCAGGATAATCCATGAACTGGCTTAATGGTTGCCAGGACAGACCAGGATGTGGATCACTGCTCCAGTTGACCAATTATCTACGACCTGGCTTAATGGTTGCCAGGACAGAGCAGGATGTGGATCACTGCTCCAGTTGACCAGGATTATCTACTAACTGGCTTAATGGTGACCAGGACAGAGCAGGATGTGGATCACTGCTCCAGTTGACCAGGACGCTGTACGATTTGACTTAATGGTGGCCAATACAAAGCAAGATGTGGAGCACTCTCCATGACCATGATGGCAGAGCAGGATGTGGGTCAATGAACTGGGATAGCTGAATATGGCTTAATGACCTGGGTGACTTAGGTAGCAAAGGTTCAGGACAGTGTTTAGCTTTGCATAATACCTGAGTTAAACTTGGCAGTGTTGCATGTAGCATAATGCCTGAGATGATAATGACAATTGTTTGTGTAGAATAATGCCTGTGATCATTTAATACTAAGACAGTGTTTGATGTGGCTAAATACCTGAAGTACTCAGGTAGTGCAGGATGTGGCTTAATAACTGAAATACTAAGACAATGTTGGGTATGGCTTAATGCCTGAGCTGACAAGGACAGTGTTTGGTATGGCTTAATGCCTGAGCTGACTGGGACAGTGTTGAGTGTGGCTTAATATCTGAGCGGACATAGACAGTGTTGGATGTGGTTAAATGCCTGAAAAGGATAGTGTTGGATGTAGCTCAATGCCTGAGCTGACAAGGAGTGAGTTGGGTGTGGCTTAATGTCTGAGCTGACAAGGACAGTGTTGGATGTGACTTAATGTCTGAGCGGACAAAGACAGTGTTGGATGTGGCTTAATGCCTGACAAGGACAGTGTTGGATGTAGCTCAATGCCAGAGCTGACAAGGAGTGAGTTGGGAGTGGCTTAATGCCTGAGCTGACAAGGACAGTGTTGGGTGTGGTTTAATGTCTGAGCAGACAAAGAGTGTTAGATGTGGCTTTAAGCCTAACAAGGACAGTGTTGGGTGTGGCTTAATGCCTGAGCTGACAAGAACAGTGTTGGGTGAGGTGTATTACAGAATGTAGATAAATATTTCATTAACGTAACTAGGTCTCTCACTCGTAATTTCTACTTCTGGTAACACAGGAAAGGGAAAACCATCTGCTCACTTCTCATACATAATAATTTTACGAGGAAATTCACAAGTGATAATCAAACAATTTATAAATTGACAAACACAGGTTAATGGGTAGAATATTTATCAACATATCCTGGCCTGTAAGCTGACTGACCTTACCATCACATTTTTATGATTTCATAACTAGCAAACCCATCCAAATAAATGATCATGAATGTATGAATAACCTTAATATTTCACTTGGATACCGCAACTTTGTGCAAAGTACTAGGATCATCTGCTACCTATCCTACAACTTTACAAGCCCTCAGTACGAATGCTTTAAGTTTAAGTTAGTACATCTCCGTTTACAAAACACAAATCATTTATCAAGATGTTCCCCTAACAATTACTACTAATAACCTTAATGAAAATACATTTGTTTTGTTTTTGTATATTCACCCAGATGCAAATGAATACGCAGACTCAGATAATGATGGTATTTCGTCTCTTGAGAAAAAGATACTACACATTATGTCAGACTTCGGAGATGATGTTAAATTTATAAATATTGGTGATTTTAATGCACGGACTGCTGAAGAGCCAGATTTTATTTTAAACGATGATACTCAACATTTGCCACTCCAGGAAGACTATAGAGAAGACAGTTTTGACATGAAAAGAGTATCATGTGATAAACAAACAAATAATTTTGGTAGAAGTCTTCTCAACTTGTGCAAAGTTTTCAGCCTTCATATTACCAATGGAAGGAAACCTGGTGATAAACTTGGTAATTTCACATGCATCACCCATTCTGGAGCCAGCGTTGTTGACTATGTACTGGTATCGAGTGAACTGTTTACTAGAATTTACGATATGAGTGTAATACCGAGGTCAGAGTCTGATCATCTCCCTAAATCATGTCATCTCAGTGACGTCACCAAGCTCAGGATAAGCCAAGCTGCGCCTAGCATACCCCTCTTGAAAGTGCCAAGATATATTTATAGCAATAGTGATAGACAACATTTCACTGATGTGTATACTTCTGGCAAAGTGATGGGGATGATCTCGGAATTCCTGGAGTATTTAGATGGTGATATCAATCATGCAGTCACCAAACTGTCTAATATTGTTGCTGCTACAGGGAGACAACTCAGACCGACCGTCTTTAATGTTCGAACGACTCTCAAACAACCACCCTGGTTTGATAACAATTGCCAACAACTAAAAACCATTAAGTATAGATGCCATCACAGATTTAGGAAATTCAACTGTGACGATAATCAAAGGAAGTACTTGGAATCAAAAGGAGCCTTTAAAAAGTTGTGCTCTCCCAAGAAAACTGAATTCGATAAGAAAGAAGCAGACGAGATCGCCTATGCAGCAAAACATGGAAATTGCAAAGAATTTTGGAAAAGGATAAAACAAGCATTTCGCACAAGTAATGACTCATGGATTCAAGCCCAGGACTGGCAGTGATACTTTAAGACGTCATTGAATCCTACATTATCCGAAACTACCTCTGTCTTCGATGAACATGTTAAATACTTTCTTGAACACCATTCGTGCCATGACTGTGGTGGGTTAGCTAACCAGGACATCTATCTCAATGAGGAAATTTCTGAAGCAGAAATCAAAAATGCAATTTCCAACCTCAAAAATGGGAAAGCACCCGGTACAGATGGGGTACCTCCGGAA